>NC_066584.1:311241172-311413672 GCF_024323335.1 Lathyrus oleraceus | reverse complement strand
TATGCACTGTTATTAAGAAATTCACAAAACTTTATAAAGTGTTTGTATGGCTTGCATAGTCTTCCAATTATGTATGAACAAATTACTACAGCTACTTTCAACATTTGACATTAATTAATTGTAAATGTACTTGTATAATATTTTGTTAAACAAAACAATAACCACAACATCATTAACATTTTGATTGCGATTGTGATGATAACGGTTGTGGTTGTAATCACATTGGATTATGACTACAGATACCAAACACAGTATGCAACCACATTCATGGGTCAAAACCTGGACTGTCAAAAGACTTAATCACAGCTACAAAATAAACAGACTATTTTTAAGCAATTGGCATATAGAAACTATATGTACAGTTTTTCACCTGCACGATGCATTTATCTTCATTTGCTCATCAAAGTCTATAAATATAAATATGATCAAATAATCTACGGTACTATACTACAACATTCCACCTAAATTGGGGTTATCCGTTAAGAATTATGGTAGAATTGTTTATGAATGTCTCATCTCAAAAGCTTCAGGTAAATCTTGAAAGTTGTTGTAGCAGCAGCAACAGAAGTATAAATTATTTTCTCTTTTTTATTTGACGAGATTCATGGGCGAACGACGGGAACTAAACCCGCGCATTGTGGATTCATAATCGGCTGCCTTGATCAACCTGACTACATCTGCCCTATACCTATGTCTAAATTGCAGAACTTCTTTTTGCACCTTGTCGTTATTCTTTTCTTCTAATCTTCTAAGTTCTTATGAATATTCTAAAATATTAGAAAATAAGAAAATATTTATTTCTGCATACGTATAATGAAAGAGAATACTAACAAAAAGTAAGAGAGTAATATCCACAATATTGATATTACTCCTTTACTTTCAAAAACACAAACCATTAAACCAAAATATTATTCATTTATAGATGGCGCCTCAACCGCAGCTAGGTCTAGAGGGAAATTATGAGCATTACCTTCATACATAACTTCAATACCAAGGTTAGCACGATTAATAATATCATCCCATGTATTTTTTACACTACCTTGACTATCAATTACAGATTGATTAAAATTGAAACCATTTAAATTGAAATCTATAGTGCTGATACCTAACGCGGTAAACCAGATACCTACTACAGGCCAAGCAACTAGAAAGAAATGTAAAGAGAGAGAATTGTTGAAACTAGCATATTAGAAGATCAATCGGCCAAAATAACTGTGAGCAACTACAATATTATAAGTTGTTTCCTCTTGACCGAATATGTAACCTTCATTAGCAGATTGAAACTAGCATATTAGAAGATCAATCAGCAAAAATAACCTTGAGCAGATACAATATGTTGATTCTAAGTGTTGGCAACAATTTTGGTAAAACAAAGAGAGTTCACAGGATGTTATGTGTGATGTCTTAACATAAGATATCCTATGTACCTGCTGGAGGTCAAGAACATGTTCATGCAGGATTGTTTCAGAATGCCATATACAATGCCATGGCTTCTGATATTGGATGTACCTGCTGGAGCTTAAATGAAAGACATGTTCATGCAGGATTGTTTCAAGATGTCATACACAAGGTTATGGCATCTGATATGGTTGTACCTGCTGGAAGTTATAAAAGGAATTATTGGATTATGCAGGATTTTTCCAGGATGTCAGACCCGATGTCATGACATCCTGTACACAGAACATTCAGTGTGAATGTCTGGTGTTTTGTGATTGCACAATTAATGGCAATCTATGTATGATTGAAGATCTGCTTAGCTGGCGCATTCAATCATGGATTACAACCTGATTTACTTATTTTCCAAGGAGATCTAACCAGTTGTTATAAAAAGATTTGATTGGAAAATAGATTTAGGGTTTTCAAGATGTCCAAGCCCAGCTGAAAGCTTCTATAAAAAGGGACTTAGAAAACCTGTTTTTCAACACAACCAATACTGAGCGAAATATAGAGAGAGAGCTAGGGTTTGTGTCTGTTTAGTCGTGAGACTTGTAAGCCATTCAAGTCATCTTTTGATGATTGAATTGAACTGATTTGTGGTTGTAGTTTGTCACTCTAAAGCTGTTAAGCAAGAGTGTGTGTGTCTACTTGATCAAAGTTGTGAAGCAAGATCAAGTGTGTGTCTTCTTGATCAAAAGCTGTGAAGCAAGATCAAGAGTGTGTCTTCTTGATTGAAACTGTGAAGTAAAATCAAGAGTGTGTTATTGAAAAGTATTTTCTTTTCTCAAGGGATTGTTGTTTAAAATCACAGGTGTGATTGTAGGGAAGTGAGTGGGTTCTCATATCTAAGAGTGCTTAGGTAGAAATTGCACGGGTAAAGATTACGTGAGAAAGACTATAACTTGGTGAAGTGTACGGAGAGTCTTTGAACTAATTCTATTTTAGTGAATTTCCTTCCTGGCTTGGTAGCCCCCAGATGTAGGTGCGTTGGACCGAACTGGGTTAACAATTGCTTGTGTATCTTGCTTTACTATTCTTTATCTTTATTCTGTCTGCATTACTCAGATATTAGTGTCGTGACACTACCTTCGACATCTCATATTTGATACTAGAATTTCACAATATTATAGGTTGCTTCCTCGGGGCCGAATATGTAACCTTCATTAGCATATTCATTTTCTGGGTTTCCCTGATCAAACTAGAAGTTACTAAGGAACCGTGCATAACACTGAATAGCGAGCCGCCGAATACATCAGCTACATCTAACATGTGAAATGGGTGCATAAGACTATTATGCTCAACTTGAAATACAATCATAAAGTTGAAAGTACCATAGATTCCTAGAGGCATACCATCTGAAAAGCTTTATTGACCAATTGAGTATATCAAGAAAACTACAATAGCAGCTACAACGGGAGTAGAATATGCAATAGCAATCCAAGGGCGCATACGCAGACAAAAACTAAGTTCTCACTCACGACCCATGTAGCAAGCTACACCAAGTACGTGTAAAAAAATTAGTTCATAAGGACAGCCATTGTATAACCATTCATCAACGAATGTAGTTTTCCATATCGGGTAAAAGTGCAAACCGGTAGCCGCAGAAGTAGGAATAATGACATCATAAATAATATTATTTCCGTAAAGTAGATATCCAGAAAAATGCTCACGAATACCATCAATATCTACTGGATGGGCAACAATGAAAGCGATAATAAATACATAAGTTATGGTCAATGTTGAATGTAATTTTAAGTGTCGGGTTTTTGTTATCGTCTCCACAGGGATTGTGAGATATCACCGCCTTTCAACAGTTGTTTTAATTCTTAGCTTAAGGTAACAATGGGGTTTTGGTATTTGTCACGGTATCTTGCATAAAAGTGTAATAAAATGCGGTAAAAGTTTTGGTTTTAATATTTGAGAAATATTGCCAAAGTTAGGGTTCGACGATCACTTTGCATGTATATGTTCGACCAACAAAACTTATAAACTCCTTTAGATGATAAACTATTTCACAAAGTCCTCCCAATGTGTTTATCTCTAACACACATTGTGAGTTTTCCCATTTTGATCCATTGTTTATCTCTAACACAATCTATCAAAATGACAACTTTTTGGTTCAACCTTATGGTGAACAAAATCATTCATTACTATCTCTAGCTAATAAACAAGATTGGATGAAAACCTAGGTTAAGAGTTGGTAAACATCTCTCGATCATAAACCAACACAAAGAGTTTTGAATAAGAACAAAGTTTTCACCATATATTCACCATTAAAGAGTTTACAAATGAAGATCATCCCATTTACACACAAAGCTAATGATCATCTACATCTAACCTTGACAAAATGAAGGACTTAGCTACTCATTTTCATGGTAGCTTGGTCAACAAGTTTCGAAAGAAGGTTGATCAACATCCGAGTCGAATAATCGAGATTGGATGGGAATCCACCTTCTTTTTGTGAAAGATTGTTAAGAGATGAAGAGAAATGATTTCTAGGTCACAAAAGATCCCAAGAGCAATGCTGGAAAATATCTAAAAAGTACAAAAGTATGGAGGTGCAAAAGTCTGGCTCCAAAAAGTAGCCCTTGCTACTTATAGAGCTGCTACTGAGCTGTCATGCTCGCTAGGCGAGCAGAATGGCTCGCCTAGCGAGCCCCTAAATAGGCACCTGAGGCACCTGCGCCCAGAGAAGTAACCTTTGCCAGACTGGCATGTTCGCTAGGCGAACAAAACCTTCGCTAGGCGAAGCCCACACTTCAACCTTCGCTCCAGCGAGCTTGAGAGGTTTTGCTACTGGAATGCTCGCTGGGAGCTCGCTAATGGCTCGCCTAGCGAGTGAGTGCTGGTTGCGCTTTTCACCAAGTCTGGACGTGTTCGCTACACACCTCGCTGGCAGCTCGCCTAGCGAGTTTGTTGATGTTTGCCACTGTAAAATACTGGAGCTTTTCGCTGGGTTCTCGCTGGGCGCTCGCCTAGCGAGCCCTCTCCTAGCGAGCAAGCTGATGAATGCATTTTTTCTTTGGTCCCTTTGCCAACTTTCTTGTGGCTTCATTTTCTATTATTTCATGTCTAATTCCTGCACAATAACACACAAATCAAAGGTACCAAGATCGTTTATCATTGTATTGCAATTCATCAAAAACAAAGGTTGTTTCGAACACTTTAGCAAGGAAACGGAGTGAAAGATGCCCATATTTGATATCTCAAATAAGCACTTTTGGGTATCTAACAGTCAATAAGGTAGGGATCATCAAAACACTGAGTCATCCAATGTAAAGACGATTTTCAATGTTGGTTATCCAGTTACATAAGTGACCCCATAGGTTTTCGCTATCGTGTCTCTCTAAAATTACAATCAGGGTAAATGTTGGAAATCCCCCAAAACCTATGGAGAATTTCAATCAATCTTGATGAACAAAATTGTAACTACCCACACAATAACAACAAAAAGAGAAGACCAATGGAGAAAGAAATAAAGTAAAGAACGATGAAGGAGAAGAGTAATAAAATTTTGCAGAGTTTCTCTCTGCCCACAAACTGTGGAAAACTTCTTATTCACTTTGCAACTACAAAATACTGTGAGTTACAAGTGTTGTGAATACTCTATTCACCTATATTACAAAATAAGGGTTACTACCTCTATTTATAGATTTAGGTTAACTTGGACCTCAAGTCAAAGCCCAAAACTTTAAAAGCCCAAAACTTTAAAAGCCCAAAATAGTTAACACTACTAAAATAGGCATAGGTGGTTCGACACTTCCTTACTCTGTCGAGCAACCTGCTTCGACACAAGGAATTACAATTCAACACACCACCTAATTCATTGTGTCTAAGCTATCTACATTCATCATAGCTCTTAGTCTTCTGAACACTTCGACCTGCACTCCCTTTGTCATGATGTCTGCAATCTGATTCTCAGTTCTGCAGTGTTCCACGTTCATCTTCCCATCTGCTACCAGCTCTCGAAGATAATGGAACCTCATCTCGATGTGCTTGCTTCGACCATATGCTATCGGATTCTTCGTCAGATTGATAGCTGACATATTATCGATCTTCATGGTAATTGCTCCATGACTCTTCGCTGTTATCTCTTCGACCAGATTCACCATCCATGTTGTTTCACATGCACAAAGAGAAGCAACTATGTATTATGTTTCCCATGATGATAATGCCACTACTGGCTCTTTTCTCGAACTCCAAGCAACTGGTGCACCACCTAGCATAAACACATAGCCAGTTGTGGATTTTCGATCCTCAGCATCACTACACCAACTTGAGTCGGTATATCCTACTAATTTGCATTATTTTCCTTCATCAGCTGCAGGAAACAAAATGCCATAGTTGAGAGTTCCTTTCAGATACCTTAGTATCCTCTTCGCTGCTGCTAGATGTGATACCTTTGGCTTCTGCATGAACCTAATCACCATATCTATACTGTATGCTAAGTCAGGTCTTGTATGACAAAGGTATCGAAGTGACCCAATAAGTCTTCTATATTGGGTTGGGCCGACATCATCTTCATCCGAGTCTTTCGACAATTGTAATCTAGGCTCAGCTGGAGTAGAAGTTGGGTTGCAATCTTGCATCTCAAATCTCTTGAGAATTTCGCCTGCATACCTTCTTTGATGCATCATCAAACCTCTACCACTCTTGTAGAATTAGATGCCAAGGAAATATAAAATGTCACCGAGATCTGACATTTCGAATTCCTTGTTGAGATCACCTTTGAAGTCTTCAATCTCCTTCTTGCAGCTACCTGTTATCAACAGGTCATCGACATAGAGGCATAGTATAAGCAGTTCATTCTTGCTTCTTCTTACATATACTCCATGTTCAGATTTGCACTTTACAAATTTATTCTCCCTTAGAAAGACATCTATCTTCTTGTTCCAAGCTCTTGGAGCTTGTTTAAGTCTGTACAGGGCTTTATGCAGCTTGTACACCTTTCTTTCCTCGCCATGTTTCACAAACCCAGCTGGTTGTGCAACATAAACTTCTTCTTCTAAGGGGCCATTAAGGAATGCACATTTCACGTTCATCTGGCACATCTGCCAGTTGTTCATGTTTGCTAGACCAACAACCAACCTGATTGTTTCGATCCTAGCAACAGGTGCAAAAACTTCATCGAAGTCGATTCCTTCTTTCTGAAGAAATCCTTTCGCCACAAGTCTCGCCTTGTGTCGAGTCACTTCTCCTTTGGGATTCTACTTTACCTTGTATACCCACTTCACATCGATTTCCTTCTTGTTTAGGGGCAATTAGACAAGTGACCAAGTATTCTTGACTTCGATTGACTTTAGCTCTTTGTCCATTGCTTTCATCCACTTCGAATCTTTCAATGCCTCAGCTGCATTGGCAGGTTCGACATCTGCGTAGAAAGCATAATGTACCAGCTCACCTTCTTCATCGACCATATCATCTGATGTAATTACACATTCTTGCAACCTTGCATGCATGTGTCTTATTCTTTAAGGTCTGCTTGTGCTTGCTTCACCTCTGACTTCTTCATGTCGAACTTCTCTTTCGACTTCACTAGTTGGTTCGTCACAAAAGATTCTCATTGAATCTTTCTTGACATTCTTAGTCCAATCCCACTCCTTAAGATCATCTATGATCATGTCCCTGCTGATCACTACTTGCTTATTCACTGGGTCGAACAACTTGTATCCTCCAGTCGAATGATATCCTATCAGGATCATCTGACTGGACTTGTCATCAAGTTTTCTTCTCAACTGATCTGGAACATGTCTATGTGTTATAGATCCAAACACCCTCATATGACTTAAGCTAGGTTTGACACCAGACCAACATTCTTCTAGCGTGATTACTTCTAGTTTCTTCGTCGGACATCTGTTCAGGATATATGTCGCAGTCGACACAGCTTCTCCCCACAATTCTTTGGGTAGATGCTTGCCTTTCAGCATACTTCTAACCATATTCATAATGGTTCTATTCTTCCTTTATGCGACTCCATTCTGCTGTGGAGTGTAGGGTGGCACCACCTCATGCACAATCCCTTCTTTCACGCATAATGCATTGAAGTCTTTCGAAACATATTCTCCACCACCATCATTTCTCAAAATCTTGATCTTTCGACCACTCTGTCTTTAGATCATAGATTTAAACTTGGAAAATACCTCGATCCCTTCACTTTTCTTCTGGATCGGGTAAGACCACAGTTTTCGACTGAAATCATCTATGAATATAACAAAGTATTTGTTACCTCCAATCGAATCCACCTGGAGAGGACCACATACATCAGAGTATATGACTTCAAGAACTTCCTTCGACCTGCTTCCTGCATCCTTACTAAAGTTGTTCTTATGTTGCTTCGCCTGCACACATTCTTCACACACTTCGTTTAGAATGTCGATTTCTGGTAATCCTGAAATCATATTTCTTCTCTTCAAATCTCTGATGTCTTTGAAATTGAGATTGCCAAGTCTGTAATGCCATATCCATTCATCTCTACTGGCTGCTGTTGCAAGGCACTTATGCTCCATCACATTTAGTTCAATCTTGAAGGTTCTATTATGAGACATTGGAGCCTTCAAGATCAACCTTCCATTTGAGTGGAGAACTCTCATCATCTTGTCTTCAATTGACGCGTTGTAGTTCTTTTCGACCAACTGCCATATGCTAAGCAAATTACTCTTCATACCTGGTATGTACAACACATTTGAAATTACCGACCTCTTGCCATCTTTCCTCATAATCAGAACATCACCAACACCTTCAGCTGCTAGAGTGTTGTCATTTGCAAATTTCACCATGTTCTTCATTGAGGGCTTTATGTTGACAAAACAATCTTTTCTTCTAGACATGTGTGATGAGCATCCTGAGTCCAAGTACCACTGGTCCTTGAATCTCTCTTCTTCTCTTGTTGTAACCATCAACAACGTCTCTTCTTCTTCATGTTTTGCCAGCTTTGCATAAGTTTCTTGATTCTTCTGCTTTTCTGGACAATCACTAGAATAGTGACCATATCTTTGACAATTGTAACACTGAATGTGACTCTTGTATGGCTTTTGATCACCACCTCTTCCTCTACCTACAACACCACCTCTTTGGTTGCCTTGGTTCCAGGGTTTTCTTTGATTCGACCAGGTTCATTCTTGCTGATTTCGACTAGTCGAATTATTGTGGCCTCTTCTGCCTTTGTTGCCATTCCAGCTTCCTTTGCCTTTTCTTTCTTTTGTTGATTGAGCCTGCAAAGCCATATCACTCTTCGACTTTCCTGCAACTCTTTCATCCATTCTTTGTTCATGATATTCAAGCGTCCCTTGAAGCTCTTCGTTTGTCAATTTTGATAAATCTTTCGACTCTTCTTTGGCTACTACCACGTGATCGAACTTTGGAGCCAACGACCTCAAGATCTTTCCAACAACAGATCTTGATGTTAACACTTCTCCACATACCTTGATTTGATTCACCAGTTTCGTAACCTTGGTGAAGAAATCGGTTATGCTTTCATTGTCTTCCATCTGAAGTAATTCATACGTTCTTTTGTGAGTTTGTAACCTCGCCTCTTTCACCTTCGCCGCGCCTCCAAACGATTTCTCTAGAATTTCCCATGCTTCTTTCGCCGACTCTGCATCACTAACCTTTTCAAAGTTATCTGCATCAACATATTGATGGATTATAAAGAGAGCTTTATAATCTTTCTTCTTCAATTCATTATGTGTAACCTTTTCTTGATCCGTCGCGGCTTCTACAAGCGTTGATACTCCTTCCTTCACAAGATCCCAAAGATCTTGATAACAAAACACAACATTTATCTGCTTGCTCCATTTCTCATAATTGTTGTTCTTGAGAATCGGAAGATTTACTGGAAAATGCTCGTTTGGATGATTCATTGCCATGGTGATTTTCTTCCCACAAATCGATTAAACCGGAGCTCTTGATACCAGATGTTGGAAATCCCCCAAAACCTATGGAGAATTTCAATCAATCTTGATAAACAAGATTGTAACTACCCACACAATAACAACAAAAAGAGAAGACCAATGGAGAAAGAAAGAAAGTAAAGAACGATGAAGGAGAAGAGTAATAAAATTCTGCAGAGTTTCTCTCTGCCCACAAACTGTGGAAAACTTCTTATTCACTTTGCAACTACAAAATACTGTGAATTACAAGTGTTGTGAATACTCTATTCACCTATATTACAAAATAAGGGTTACTCCATCTATTTATAGATTTAGGTTAACTTGGACCTCAAGTCAAAACCCAAAACTATAAAAGTCCAAAATAGCTAACACTACTAAAATAAGCATAGGTGGTTTGACACTTCCTTACTCTGTCGAGCAACCTGCTTCGATACAAGAAATTACAATTCAACAGTAAAATCATTGGGTTTATTTAAATTGGATTATCATGGAGTCCCAAGCACACGAATTCTCTATAGCTATAGAATTAAGGGCTTGTTATAAACCAATATAACATGACTTGTATAGGGGTGTCAACCATTACCAATATCCACTTTATCCTGTTATTGGTCTAGGCTCAGACAAATTTTATTTTTTTACCTCATTTCACCATCCGTTCAATTTTTTTTCTATATTCTCTAAATATTACTTCGCCATATTAATTATTTCGCATTATTAATAATAATTTATAATTTATCTATTAATTATAATGAGTTGTCCAAGACTCGAACCCAGAACTAGTCAGATGGAGTAGAAAATTCTTTGTTTAATCAAATAAAACAATAAAAAAATCTCTCCCCAAGCCATGCATAGAATATAAACTTGAGTTACTTCTCCATAAAAGGAATTTGAAATTTTGAAACTCAACTCTGAACATTTCATAATCCTTTATATATAGAAATAGCCATTTAACATTTAAGTATCATAACATAATCAATCATTCATCATGGACCATATTGTTATTGAAAAGAATATCCAAATACCAAATTCGATTTCTATGTAACCTTGCAGAGGAATCTCTTGGAAAAGTCAAAGAAAAAGTATTTTCTTCCTCTGTAAAGAATTATTGCAATAATTTTTCTGAACCCGAACTTTTCAAAAAAGTGCGGATAGTAGTTTTGTATTTAGAAGCCAAAATTTTAATACAAGAAAGCCGAATTATATATTTTATTCGATACAATTTTTTTTTTTTGAGGATCCATTATAATAATGAGAAAGTTTTCTGAATATTCGAGAAAATCGATCAATAATATCAAAATCGGATGAATTGACCCAACTCGACTTACTAATGGACTCCCTTAATACATTACAAAATTTCGCTTTAGCCAATGATCTAATTAGAGAAATAATTGTAACTATTATATCCAATTTTTTGATAACAATTTTGATTAGAAATGTATTTTGTAGGATTTGACTACGTAGCACTGAACGATTTAGTCGCACATTTGAAAAATAGTCTAAAAGCTGAAATGAATGTTCGAATAATGGGTTTATATCGATAATTCTTGGATGAGCCCAAACATAAAATAAAATAAAAACATTGTCATAAATGAATAAAATAGTGTTTCCATTTATTCATCAAAAATAAGCATTCTTTGAAGCCATAATGCATTTTCCTTGATCTCGAACATAATGAATGTTAGGATCCTTGAAGAATGTACAGTATAGGACAAATATTTAGCAAAAACTTTTACAAGATGCTCTATTTTTGCAATAACAAAAAATCGCTAAAAGATTTTAATCGTAGATGAGAGGATTGATTACGTAGAAAAACGAAAATATATCGATGTTCACATACATAAAAATTATGGAGGAATAAGAATAATCTTGGATTACTTTTTGAAAAAGTAGAAATCAATTTTTTTCTAATAATAAAACTATTCCAATTACAAAAGTTATAAGGAAAGAATGGTAATAAATGAAAAAAAGGGGAATCTTTCACTTAGTATTCGTATATCGGACACATAATTTAAATATGTAAATTTATCTTTTAAAAAGGGAAAAATGGAATGAATTGATCTCAAATTTTTTATAAGATTTGAGGATTTCTGCCTCATCTAAAGAAGAGCTTAATTGTCGGAAAAATAGAACTTCAACAACGATGGTAAAACCCTATGATATTATTTGAGAATCAAAATTCTATTTACATCCTCAAACTGAGTTTTTATTAGAATCATTAATCGAAATGATTAAATGATTATGTTATACATTCGAGTAATTAACCGTTTTACCATTAATAAACTATATTTATTATCATAACCTATATTTTCCATAAAAAAAAATCTATTAAAATTATGACTATAAACAAGTCCATAAATATACTCTCTAAAAAGAAATGGATATAGGAAGACCTATTGTTGAGATCTAACTCTTCTAAATATACTTGATATTCCTTTATTTTCTAAATTACATTTGATCAAAATATAATTCATTGAATTATCAAATGATACATACAATACAATATATTCTATATCTATATTCAAAATGAAATAAAAAACAAATTTGAATATATTGCCATGTCTATCTTTTGTACTAAACTAACTTGACATGCAATACAAATTATGTAATTTGATATAATAATTTTGACATAATAATTTTGAATAAGGGAATGAAATAAGTATAAGCGCACTAAGAAAATTTTCTACAATGATAATATTGAATAAGAAAATTAAATAAATATAAGTTTTACTAATAAAATTCTCCACAATAATAATTTGAATAAGAAAATGAAATGAATATAAACTTTATCAATAAAATTTGTTTTTCTTTTGATGGTCTTATTATTTATGGAATTGTGTATTATACTAAATTGCAGATTTTTCTAAGAGGTTGCTGTGCAATGTCTCAACATTCATTGATTATTTTTTTGGTTTAAGGAACTTCAATTCTCAACCTGAAGTTGATGCTCACAACTATGTATATATTGAGAGTCACTTTCAGTTGTATTAATTATGATTCATTTAATTTATTAGAAATTTAGATTGTATTAATTATGATTATTATTTTATTTTATTTTTGAAAAATTACAATTATTTTTTATAATACATTTGCGTCTAAACAGACACTCTCGTGTCTGTTTATCTGTTTTTTTAATGAACACGTGCGTCAAAAATATCAACGATTTTTTTTATTAATTTTGATTTTAATTTAAATTATTTGTATAATAAACTTGGTGAATAAATTAGGAAAGAAAAATATTATATAAATTGTGAGAAGTTATCTTTATTTTAATTTTTTTATTTGAAATAAGATAATTTTGGTAGAAAAAATTAAAATATTATTTAAGAGACAATTTAAAATAAAAATTATTCTAAACTTTCATATCTCCTATCTATCTATCTATAGATTTATAAAATATTATTTTGGATATTGAATTGTTAGATTTTATTAGTAATTAATTGACGCGTGCGTTACGGAACGGATTTTAACTAGTTCATGTTAAAAATACTAGACTAAAATTTCTAGAATAACACCTCCAAAACCTTCTAAAACCATCTTTCAATATAAATTTTTAGACTAACACCTCAAAACATTTCAAAATCATCCCGATTGAAATTCTTCAATTATTTCCATTATATCTTCCCTTTCTCTTAAGCTATCTCCTCTCTTCCCTTCCCAATTTTCAATTCCTACATTCAATATAACAAATACTAAACATAAAGTCAATGAATAATACAGATAGTCAAAATTATAAATTAGTATAAACAAATACTAAACATAAAGTCAATGAATAATACAGATAGTCAAAACTATATATTAGTATAAATAAACTACTTGGTTCAAGCGATTCAAAATAATTTAATTTAAAGGTCTAATCAAAGAAAGATTTAGTTACTCATAATAGAATTAATGATAGATAAAGAGTTAAAAGAATAATACATAAATTACAAATGAAATATAAGTTTTATTTGTGCAAAGATGATGATTCTCTATCTCTGGAACTCTTGCAACCACAATCTTTCATGTAGAAATCTGAACCCTTAAAAATTTCTCAAGTTTTTCTTTTAATCCACTTGGAAACATGAAATGAATGTTGAATTAGCTACGATGTGTATCAAATGTGAGGCGAATTTTAACGACTAGTTATTCCTTTGTTATAAGGAGAAAATAAATCTGTTAGGATTGTGAGACCAAGTGGTGGTTATCTTTACAATGGAAGCCATTAATTTTCTTTATGCCTTTTTCTTTCTCTTTGTTTTTTATATAGAAATTATTTTTTGATAGGCAATGGAATTATAAGAGTACAAGGGGTACTCAACATCCTTACAAAAAGATAAAACGGAAATATTCCACCCGCTTTAAACAATTAATAGGAGGAATATATCAATCATAAAAAATACAAGAATAAGTTGAGCTAGATTCTAAACACAACCATCTCCACGAAAGAAATTTAATAGAATTGATAGCATCCTCAATTATAAAAGGCTTTCCTCTAAAAATAATATTGTTTCTACCGATGCACAAAAACCACATAGTAGTTGCCCAAATGATGTTCCCCAAAGCGTTTTCTATCTCCTTCCTCATCCATCTATCGAAGCTAATATAGGAAAGCATGCAATTAGAAATAATCACAAGGGCATTGTAAAACGACATAGTAAAAATAGGCATTGCATTCAACATTTAGTTGATTAACACCACTCTACCCCCTACTGACAAATTCCTCATTCTCCTAACTGCTATCTTCTTAAGTCGTCGACAACGAATTTCCACATCTGTGCATTCCTCCACCTATACTGCTTTCGAGAAAAAAATCCTTAAACCTTATACCATTTTGAAACCTCTGAGTAAGGCCTTGATGCAACAAATATTAGCCCAATTGCTATCTCCGATAAAAAGGTTGTCATCCGTGAACTACACAACACTATAAGAGACCTCTTCATTCACCTTGAACCCGTTGAACAAGCTTGATTCCACCGTGTTCGTCATTAACCTAGTAAGACCTTCCATTACAATGATGAAAAGGAAGGGAGACAATGGATCTCATTGCCTCAACCCTTTAACCACCATAAAATCCTTAGTTGCACAACCATTGATAAGAACTGACATGGTGCCTTAGAAAACTAGAGCCTTCATCCACACTTTCCACCTATCACCAAAGTTCGGCTTGTTCAGCAAATACCTTAAGAAATCCCAGCTAACGCAATCCTAAGCTCTTTCAAAATCAATCTTCAAAACCATACACTCTTTTTCTGAATATTTAGCAAGGTCCAAAATCTCGTTGACCACCATAACATCATCTAATATACTCCTGCTAAGAACAAAAATTGTTTCCTCATCTAAAATGATACTCCTTATGACCTTCTTCAAACGATAAGCGAAGATCTTAGATAAAATCTTTTGAAAACAAATGACCAAACAGATTGGTCTATAGTTAACCAAAAATTATGTGGGTTGTTGATCTTAGGGATAAGCGTGATGAATGAAGTCATTACAACCTTGGACAAAGTAGAATTAGAGTAGAAATCCATAACAAAATGAACGACATCCTTCTTTACTATCTCCCAACAGCTCTGCAAAAAACTGAAACTGAATCCATCAGGCCCTGGGCTCTTAATGTCGTTACAACTCCTCAATGCAATCTTAACTTCTTCTTCCAAAAAAAATAACCTCAAGGCACTTGCTACCATCATTAGTGAGACGTAACATTTCGACACCGTTGAGCACCGGTTTAGACCTATTCTACTCGTGGAAGTTAGCCTCAAAAAAATTACAAACATAGCTTTTGATCTCATCTACTTTCTCCTTCCTTTCATCAGGTGAGTTTACAAAATACATAAAATTTCTTCTATATTTGGCTCTCATAACCTTACGGAAAAAACTAGAGTTCATGTCGCCTTCCTTCAACCACAATGCTCTCGATTTCTGCCTTGACAAACTCTTCTTTAAGATCAAATGATTCCATACCTCGGAAGTTTCGAATCCCCTCTTAGAAGCCAAAGTATCAATGTAAGTGACATTAGAATTGCTAACCTGAAAGTTAAGATCATTAAACTCTTTCACTGCATCTTCCGCCTTTAAATCTAACCAACCGAATACTTCAATGTTCCACTTTTTCAAACTGATCTTCAGCATTCTCAGCTTCTCTTTCAAAACAAAATCACCTCTTCCTGAGACCTTGAAAGGTTTCCACTCTTTATCGATATAACTTAGAAAAGTATTTGTGTTTAAGCCAACAATTGTTGAATTTGAACGACTTAGGCCCCCAATCCTCGTTGCTCGCTTTTAACCAAATAGGGCAATGATCGGAGATATCCCTTTTGCCAACATACTGACCAAGAATCTTCCAATCCACAATAAAAATTTTAGAAAGAATTTTTTTGTCTAATATGCTCATAGACGTACCAACTCTACTGAACTAAGTGAAGGGACCTTATATGCTAGGAACATCGATGCAGTTTAGCTCTTCAATGAAACAACTAAAATTCACCATATCCCATCTTCTTCCCCCTTTCTCCCTTTTGTTCTTACCTTTTTTATTTATTGACTCCATCTTCCTGATTTCGTCCTTGTAAACTTCCTTGCTGCCATCTCCAGAAATTCCATGAGAATAGATGATCTCTCAAACTTTCTTCGACACCTTGGAATCGATTTCCATCGAAAACCTCTTGTTACCTTGATTGACCTCAGTATCTGTGACAAAAAAACACCTTTGATTAGAATCCCCATGCAAAGAGACCTGTGAATTCTGCAACAAAGACTGGGGATGAAGAAGATCTTTCCCACAACTGCACTTGGACGAAAAAGAATTGATAATACTATGGATGAAAGACTGAGAATGGGAATTCTCAACTACAACATGGGTGGGGTTAACTGGTAAAGAAGAAGTAGGGGGAAAGAATCCCAAGAGAAACTTGAAGGCTCCCCTAACTTGTCTACTGATCTAAGAGATGAATAATCCACACTACCACTTCTTTTCTTTGACCTATTCCTTCAACCCACTAAGGAACAAGACATTTGGGTCGTTAGGGCCTTAAACAAATTATCGTAAATGACACCAGGGGCCTGAACCTAGCTCGGTTAAACATCAACAGATGAAAAACCCTTAAGAGGTCCCACCACATACTTTGACTTTGCACCATCTCCAAAAAGCATGTGGGAGGAAACCACTTCTCTAACATCTAATCCACCTGGGCTGATCTAGTACATTAACATCTACTCCTTCAGATTGCTTCACAACAGCTAAATCAATATTCTCCGTAATGACATCGTTGAAAAAAAACAAACATTTTTCCGTACTATCCTTCTGAAAAGATCCATCACACGTTTTGACTCGAGAAACAACAACATCGTCTTCCTTAGAACTAACATCATCCCCTATTCAATCCTCCCAAGAAGAACACTCAAGTGATGACAAAATTCTGAATCCGATAGGGAAGAATAAGCATCTTTCTTCACCAATCAAGTAGAAGGGCCAAGAGTTTATTCCACTACTCTAACTTTGAACGAGCTGTTATTAATGCTCACATTAAACACCTCGTTAATCAGCATCCCGCACGAAGTCCTTACCATATTTCTAGTAACATCTTGTTGGTGCAAAGGTAGAATGAAAGATGAATAGTCTATTAAGAGAATGACGGCTACAAAACATGATAAAAGTTACAATGATTGTCACCCTATTTATAAGCTAAAACTAGGGTTACTAGAATAGGATAAAATACTAAAATACCCTCTAACAAACTTAGGGGCTAAGAAAATAATATAATTAATAAATATGAATTACTTCTAATACCATCCCTTAATTCATATTCCATCAAAGCTTGTAACACCAATTCCATCCCTTAATCTGAGGAATTGATCAGTCTTGATAGCTTTCGTCAGAACATCTGCCAACTGTTTCTGAGTGCTGCAGTGTACAACTTCTAACACTCCCCTCTGAACTTGATGTCTCAGAAAATGATACTTGGTCTCAATGTGCTTGCTTCTCCCATGCAACACTGGGTTTCTGGCAAGATTGATTGCAGACTTGTTGTCAATCATCAGCTTCAGAGGTTTGTTTACTTTAATCTTCAGATCCTGCAATAGATTCAGAATCCACACAGCTTGGCATGCAGTAACAGCACCTGCAATGTATTCAGCTTCACAAGTTGACAATGCCACAACAGGTTGCTTCTTGGAACACCAAGAAATGGGACCTCCCAGAAATTTGAATAAGTACCCAGACGTACTTCTTCTGTCAACTCTGTCTCCACACCAATCAGAATCTGAATAACTCAGAAGTTCTGACTCATCATTTCTTCCAGAAGGAAATAATACTCCATACTTCAGAGTTCCTTTGATATACCTCAGAATCCTGACAGCAGCTTGGTAATGGGACCACTTAGGTTTACTCATGAACCTACTAACCATCCCAACTGAATAGCAAATATCAGGTCTGGTATTGCACAAATACCTCAGAGAACCAACCAACTGTTTGAAGGTTGTAGCGTCCACATCCTTTCCATCAGAGTCAGAATCCAGTTTCTGATTTGTATCAGAAGGTGTGACAGCAATCTTACAATTCTTCAGTTCAAATCTCTTCAGAAGTTCTAATTCATACTTGAGCTGATGCAAAATAATACCTTTCTCAGAGTATCTGAATTCCATCCCTAGAAAGTATGTCATTTTGCCTAGATCAGTCATTTCGAATTCATTCATCAGAACTTTCTTGAACTTGGCTATCTCCTGTTCAGAACTTCCAGTCAGCAGTATATCATCAACATATAAACATACCAGAGTCATATTTCCTTCAGAAGTATGCTGAACATAGACACCGTACTCCATCTCACATTTCTGAAAGCCTTGCTTCTTAAAAAATGAATCAATCTTCTGATTCCAAGCTCTGGGCGCTTGTTTCAATCCATATAGAGCTTTGTATAATCTGTACACCATCCCTTCCTGATTCTTTTTCACAAATCCAGGAGGTTGTGACACGTAAACTTCTTCTTCTAATGGACCGTTCAGAAATGCAGATTTTACATCTAAATGCATCAGAGGCCAATTCCTGTTAGCAGTTATTGCAATCACCATTCTGATTGTTTCATGTCTTGCTACAGGTGCAAACACTTCAGAGTAATCCAACCCAGGTTTCTGTAGAAATCCTCTGGCTACCAACCTTGCTTTATGTTTGCCAATTGAACCATCTGGCTTTAACTTCTGCTTGAAAACCCATCTGACGCTGATGGCTTTCTTGTCTTTTGGAAGTTCTGTCAGCTTCCAAGTCTTGTTTCTCTCTATAGCATCAAGTTCTTCTTTCATGGCCTTCAGCCAGAGCTTCTGCTTAAGAGCCTCTTCTGTACTTATGGGTTCAGAGTCTACTAACATGGCACACTGAATAACTTCTCCTTCAGAGTCTACTTCAGTGTCTTGCAGCATGTCAAATTCTGCATATCTTCTGGGGATGTTTCTGATTCTTTGTGGTCTCTGAACTTGTTCAGAGTCTTGAGCTTCAGAGTTTCTAGCTTCAGATGGTTGACTTCCTCCAGAGCTTTGACCATCTTCAGGGGCTGGCATATTTCCAGAGTCTGAATTGCCACCAGAATCTGGATTACCATCAGAGTCTGGGTCATCAGAGTCTGAATCATCAGAGTCACCTTCATCTTCTGAGTCTTCTCCAGAGTCAGAATCACTATCAGAATCAGAATCAATGTCAGAGTCTACTTCAACTTCAGAAATTCTTAACTCTGACCTTTCTTCAGAAGTTCTAACATCAGAATCAGATTGAGACTTATCCCAATTCCAAACTTCTGATTCCTTCACAATCACATCTCTGCTGAATTCAATTTTATTGGTTTCTGGACAATAGAGCTTGTATGCACCTGTACTGTGGTACCCTATCAGAATCATCACTTTGCTTCTATCATCCAGCTTCTGTCTTCTGGCTTCTGGAACATGTTTATAGCAAACAGAACCAAACACCTTCAGATGACTAACACTTTGCTTATCTCCAGTCCACTTCTGTATTGGAACTATTTCCTTCAACTTCTTCGTAGGACATCGGTTGAGTACATACGTTGCAATGGCAACAGCTTCTCCCCAGAGCTTCTGAGGAAGCTTCTTCTCCTTTAGCATGCTTCTCACCATATCAAGCAAAGTGCGGTTTCTTCTTTCAGCAAGACCATTGTGTTGAGGGGTATAAGGAGCAGTAACCTCATGCTCAATTCCATTCTCCTCACAGAACTTCTGGAACTCTTTGGAGTTATACTCACCTCCACCGTCAGTTCTAAGAATCTTCAACTTCTGACCACTCTGATTCTCAGCCTTCATTCTGAACTTCTTGAATTCATCAAACACCTCGTGTTTAAACTTAATAAGGGATACCCATGTCATTCTTGTGAATTCATCAACAAATAACACAAAGTATTTATTCCCTCCAATCGATGCTACTGGAAATGGACCACACACATCAGAATGTACAACTCCCAAGGCATGTTTTGCTCTTGGAGCAGTTTCTGACGCAAATGGCAATCGTGGTTGTTTTCCTTCCATGCAAACTTTGCATGACTTTTCAGGCTTCTTAATTGCAGGAATTCCATGTACCAACTTCTTTGAATTCAAATGTTTTAAGCTTCTGAAATTCAAATGACCAAATCTTCTGTGCCACAGCTCACTCTCCTTCTCAGTACTTGTTGCACTAAGACATTCTGAGTCTGCAGTTCTGACATTCACCTTGAATGTTCTATTCCTTCCCTGTTCTGACTCCATAATCAACTTCTGATTGCAGTCATACAGCTTCAGAAGATTGTCCTTCATGGTAACTGAAAAACCTTTCTCAATTAATTGTCCCACACTCATCAGATTGCTTCTGATGCCAGGTACATACCACACGTTCTGAATCAATGCTGTTTTCCCATTGTTCAGAATCACTCTGACATTTCCCATACCTTCTGCATTAAGATATTTGTCATCAGCACATCTGATCTTTGTCCTCTTTTCAGAGTCAAAGTCAACCAGCCATTTCTTGTTTCCAGTAAGATGATTTGAACAACCAGTGTCCATATACCACCAGTCTATCAGATCCATATCATCAGATTCAGAGGCCATCAATAGCACAGATTCGTCATCAGAACTTCTGGCTATATTTGCTTCTTCTGATTTTCTCTCCTTGTTTGACCAACAGTCTCTAGCAAAATGACCGAACTTCTTACAGCAGTAACATTGGATTTTCTTCTTGTCATACTTCTCTTTTCCCTTCTGAGCATTCTTTTGTCTATCAGAGGTTGAGCTTTCTGACTTCTGACCACCATCAGATCTTCTCCTGGCTTCTGACTGCTTCTGATACCTCCTATCAGAAGTTGCTTTCAGAGCCTGTTGCTCTACTTCCCTTTCAGAAGTTCTCTCAGTTAAACGCAACTCTTGCGCTTCTAGACTGCTCTGCAGCTCTTCAATTCTCATGGTGCTCAGATCTTTGGAATGTTCTATTGCTACCACAATGTAATCAAATTGACAGGTAAGGGATCTCAATACCTTCTCCATGATTGTTTCTTCAGAAAGAGTTTCTCCACACGCTTTTATCTCATTAGTGATCAGAATCACTCTGGAGATGTATTCAGAAACTTTCTCATTATTCTTCATGTTGAGATTCTCATATTGCTTTCTCAAGGACTGAAGCTTCACCTTCTTCACTGATGCGTCACCACCATAACATCTAACCAGTGTGTCCCACGCAGCCTTTGCTGTCGTTGAATCTGCAATCTTCTCAAACACATTTACATCAACACATTGATGAATGAAGAACAATGCTTTCTGATCCTTCTTCCTTACTTCCTTCTGCGCGTTTTTCTGATCATCCGTCGCATCTGCTGCTACCGGAACATAACCATCAGTGACAAGATCTAGAACATCTTGAGCACCGAACAGTACACGCATTTGGATCATCCAACGATTCCAGTTTTTACCGTCAAATACTGGAAGTTTGGTGTTCATGTTGCCGTTTCCGTTCATCTTTCTACCTTGCACAGTACACTCAGATTTCTCACACAGTGTTTCCCAACCCACAGAATTAAAATTCTGATCAGATTTTGTTCAAGATTCAACACGAATCTAAGAATCAAAATCAAACACACAAGACCTCACGTTCACTCGTGTTTCCCGTGTTTCCCAATGAATCCGAACCGGAGCTCTGATACCAATTGTTGGTGCAAAGGTAGAATGAAAGATGAATAGTCTATTAAGAGAATGACGACTACAAAACATGATAAAAGTTACAATGATTGTCACCCTATTTATAAGCTAAAACTAGGGTTACTAGAATAGGATAAAATACTAAAATACCCTCTAACAAACTTAGGGGCTAAGAAAATAATATAATTAATAAATATGAATTACTTCTAATACATCTAACGTAGAAAGATCTGAAGTATTCTCATTGCAACAAATGTATTTCCAACCATGGAAGAAATAAAAATGAAAAAAGGGATGGACCAAGCATGACAAGAAATTCCATAACACTGCAGCCATGTTAATCTCTCTGGATTAACATATTATTCTTTCCATTTTTTGACCTCCGAAAACCACTGACCAAGCCAATCTTTCGCTACTTCTACTAATGCTTCAAGTTCACCATCTTCATCTTCTTTAAGGAGACAAATATTGCCACCCAGAGTCACCTTGAGAGCAAAATACCCCTCAGAATGAAAAATCATTTGCATATTATATGAAGAACTGGGGTCCAACACCTTTCCTACTAACACTTTCTCAAACCTTTTCATCTCCTTCGTACCAACATCAAAAGCAAGATGTCGAGTAGGCTTGGAAGATGATTTAACAAAAGCATGTGAATTACGAGAGTTACACGTAACATCTGCAAAAGATCTCCCTCTTGACCTGGTGTGCTATTGGTCTTTGGAATGGAGCATATATCTGAGGGTTTTTCCTTGGGGGTGAGAGAAACAAAACTAGGGGCATAACATTGCATTTTGTGCACCTTGGATATGATGGCACACAGTAAGGACAAGAACACAAGTTAGGGTATACTAAAAACTTTGGGAAAAATACGCGGGACATTTGTATATATTTTTTTCCGCATGGTGTAAATTTGTATTTTTTAAGAATAATTTAGTTTATATTACAATAAAAAAAAAGTGCTACTACCTTCGTCCCTACATATATATGACATTATAGACTAACCCTAAATATATGGGAAAATGTTATTCTTACACTAAAGTCTACATTTATACCGTATTTTACTGTTCATCATTACGGTAAACAGTACAATATTATAATAATATATTATTTTAAATTTTTTTATTTTTTATTATCTGAATGTTTATTAACCAATTTAATAATTTTTTTAACCAACTTCATAACTTGTATTAACCAACTTTGATGGCTATTCAAAATTATTTTTAATATTTAAACGTTTATTAACCAATTTCATAACTTCATTAACCAACTTTTTACTTTTCATTAACCAACTTTGGTTCATCACTATAAATTATTTTTAATAGCTGAACTTTTATTAACCAACTTCGTCACTTCATTAACCAACCTTTTATATTTAATTAACCAATTTTTTTCACAACTTTAAGTTACTGTTCACGTGCACTGTTCATAGACATTGTTCACATGTATTGTTCACGAACTGTTCATAAATATATTATTTTATTTTAAAAATACATTGTTTACTGTATAAATACGGTGAACAGTGTATACTATACTATGTAAGTATTTTGTGTAAGAAATGATGTAGAAATAGCAATGCTAAAATATATGACACTATAGACTAAATTACGCTAACAAAGGATTAGACAAAAATTGAAATTTTTGTACTTCAGTAGATCAAGATACAATTTTTTGTCCCTAATACAAATATATTTTCTGTCATAACTAATTAATAAATTATTGACTCTGGTTCTATAATACCTTATTACAATCATCGGTTTAGATTTTAAAGGAATTATTTTAAAAGATTGTAACAAAAATATGTTTTTCTTAATAAATATGTTGTTGATGGTTGAGACAACATTATATCTATCATAAGCAAAACATTGTCAAAGAGTTAGTCTCAAAACGAATTAATGAATCATGTACGCGATAATGAAAATGTATCCTATCTTATGAAGAAAAGATTAACTAGCGAAAAGTTCAAATAAGATCAAACAAAATAAAGTTATTGTCTTTATAAAACTAAATCCCTCATGATTGTTTTCCAAAGTAAAAGATTAAAGATCTAAAGAATTAGGTTAAGTGAATAATATTAAATTATGAAGTGATATCAGATGAACATGCCATAGAAAAGCATGATTACTCAAGATAAGAGAAGGTCATATAATAGAGGACCCATCTATAATAGTACTCTTGATAAATTCACCTCTATAAATGTGGAAGTTGGAATTGATTCCTATGGAGTTTTAGGAAAATTCTTAGAACGCTCACTATATTATGATCGACGAACATGACCTTTAATATACATGATTTTTAAAAATATAATTAAGAAAAATTTGTGTTTTTGTATTTGAGATAGAGTTCAAGCTTACAAGTCGCTCTAATAAAATTTGAATCATATTCATTATACAAAGGTTCAAGTCAAAAGACACTCTAACTTATAGCTAATCCTAAAGAAACTTATAGGATTTTTGTATCTGAGATAAATTTCAAGCTTACAAGTCGCTTTGATAATATTTGAATCATATTCATTATACAAAGGTTCAAGTCAAAAGACACTCTGACTTATACTTAATCCAAAAGAAACTTATAGGGTTTTTATAATTTAAGTGGATGACTTTTGGAACATTTTAGAATGATATAGTGTGAATTGAAAAAACCTAGAAGTTGTACATTGAATGATGTATACACATCAGTTCAAGTTAAAAGACACTCTGACTTTTTTAGCCTGGGATCTTTGACCTAGTATGTTCAATAGGAGTGAAGATGTAAGTTAAAACACAAGCTAAGTACAAGTGGATAAATCATATTTTCGATCTTAAAAAATCACGATGTTCGACATAGAGGATTCTCGACAAGGCACTTGGAAAACTTGAAGATATTTTCGATAGAAATAGAAGTTCAAAGATTAAAGACACATGGAAGCAATACATACGACAAAAGGCCACATAATGGTGTACATGTCGATTTCTAGAGAACTGACCATTGTCAACAGTTATGAATGTATGTGTATATAATTCGATTTAATCTTTGTAACAAGAGTTCACATTTTTTATTTTTGTTCTCTATAGAATTCAAACATCCAAGTTATAGAGATAAAAGAATTTGTGAGAAATGTATGAATTTGTGCCCCACCTTTTAATCTAAGCATTTTTACTCTATGCCTTTTATGATTTTCTTCATTTACTTTATCTTTTCAAGCAATTTTGCACTTTACTTCTTGTGATTTTTATCTGATAGTTCTACTTTTAAACTTGAAGTTATCAAGCATGAACACACTTTCTCAAACATTTTTGCACAATTCTTTTTAGGATTTTTTCGAGTTTAATCCTGTAAATGAACTAAAACTTGTGATTTGATTTCCTAAAAACAGCGCTAAACAAATTGGCACACCCAGCGGGACCCTTTTGTGCAAGAAATTTAAACTTTTGCAGAAAAGTGTTTGTATTTTTATTGTCTGTTTGTTCTTCATACTTACAATGTTTTTAATGTTTGAGTCTTTATGCGTCTAAGGAGTGGTAAAAATTTTAAGATGGCTTGTCCAACAATAAAAAATTATTCATTTCCCCAGAAGAACACTTAAGATGTACAAGAACAATCAATCCAATCGACGGTTGATGGTGTAGGAATTTCAACGTCCATTGGAGTAACCGCTCCTATTATAAGTCAAATGTTAGTTTCAACGACTCATAGTTGGTGACTCCCCCACCACAAACAACCAGATTTCCAACTACTCCCATAGTTACACAAACTACCATAGTAAACCCTAGGCCTTCTTCCCTCCTAAGCTTTATGCTACGGATTGATTGTATGGATATCCATATGGTATGTCAACTGCAATGATGGCAAGCCTACAAACTAATGCATCTACATATGCAAATAATGAAATTTCTATTACATCTCCCCTTAAACAATACTTAGCATCATGATCTACTATCAGCAATCCTAGTCGAATGTCACAACCCCAAGGAGAATTAGAATATGAAGGTGAGAAAAACACAAGATAGGGGTTAAAATGTGTTTGCTTTTTCTCTCTTTTTTAAAAATCTCTTATCAGATTCTGAACTCAAAATCGAGAATTTGATACAAAGTCAAATATTTGCCGTGGATAAAAACAAATTCAAAGATAGAGAGTAAAAGAAAGAGAGACACACATCAAGATACCACGGATTTTAAAATGTAAGAGAAATATCATAAATGCTTATATTTTTTCAACTGAAGCAATAACTCCAAGAAAGTCCAAGAATACCCTTTTTCATCAAACTTATATTAATCCCTATAATTAATATATTAATCAATCATTTGAAATTAATTGGTGTATTACATCCACCATACTCTTTGAAAGTTTCGTTTGTTGTTTTCTTGAAACAGAGTAACAAAAGGAGAAGCATTAACACGACAGACGAATGATACCAACTACAAATGCAACTGTGGAATTTCAGTAGCATGTTCACTAGGCGGTAATGAAATTGATCTATATTGTAAAGGAAAAAACCATATAAACAAACTTCTAATTTTTTATTAAAACAAAACAACATGACAGTGCTCTTTAAATAACAAGACAGTGCTTAATTATTGGACATCCTAAATGTCTTCGGAACATAAAATATTAGTTGTGTCTCACCAAGTTTAATTAATGGGTTCAAGTATTAACTTCTTTATTCGATTCTTTACTATGGTCTTTGGTGCTCCAAGCCCATCTTCATATTGATACATGCAATGAGAAATTCTAGCAAGGTTGATTAATGTTTCTGAAAAATATTTTGGAAAAGTCGAATCAGTAACTTGATCTTTGTTCATCTTCTTCCAAGTTTCATCATGTATTTTCCGGATGTTTGTGTGAGCGACCTCCTCACTAACACCATTTTCATTCATGTAACACATAATAGAAATTTTTGTTTCACCTTTCTGAAACTCTGCCTACAAAATTATATCACAAATTTACGATTAACATATAAAGTGTAATTGTAGAGATGATAAAGTACAATCTTACCGATGAAGTTGCGAAATCATGGCAAAGTCTAGAAATAATGGAAGGTCTCTGCAACACCATATGGAAATTTTCCAAGTACGCAAGCCCTTCCTTTGTGATGATGGTAGGATTTAGTAGAAAATAGGAATGAGTTTGTAAAACAACACCGGAGATAGACACTGATGCGTTTTTGAGGTAGTCGTCAAATTTTGGCATGTGTTTATCATCACACCACCTTGCTTCTTCTAGGAATGCTTTCAACATACCGGACCACTGTAATTATTTTAATTTTGCAACAAATACCAAATCAAATATACCAGTACAAGTAATAAACTTTCAATTAGTTAGTGTTAATGGGTTAGGCGGGGAGAGAACAAGGAAAATAAAAATTGATATTATTTAATCTTTGGGTGTGCAAGGTATGCCACCGCACGTGACCTCAAATATTAAAAATACATTAAATATTTATTATATATACAATTTATTAAATACATATTTGATGTTAATGCAGTAGTCTGATGAAATTGTATCAAATTTTTAATGGTCATGACCTGAGTTTGATTTCACCCTTCTAAAATTTTGATCTACTTTATTTTATAAAAATGCAATAGGAAGGAATCAAACACCATTGTTCAAAACTAAAGTATTATATAGTTTAACCTAACAAAAAGAATAGTCACTATTTTAATTATTTTTAAATTTTTAAATAATATCAAAGATCAATCATATAACTCATTCATTTTATTATTAGATTTTTATGATAAATTATCATACAATATTATTTATGACTCAATGTTTTTTATATAAAAAAAATATAACTTTTCTAAAGATGTATTATTGTTGAATTTTATTTTTATAATTATTTTTTACTATATCTTTTAATATTAATTATATTTTAAATAAAATCTTGATTTTTTTTTCAATATCTTTTTATTAGAGTCCAACATGAAATATAAGATCAGGGCCTCAAAATGTTTTGGGTCGGCCATGTTATTGAATTATGATTGTATAAATTGAATTATAAAATATGTCTATTTATATAGAATTTGTTGGTGCACGAGATAATAAAGATGAACAATGAGAGAAGAGAGAATAATATCAAACTTTCATTACTCTAAAACGGTTACAGCAAAATGCGCACACACACTGCCCTGCTACATTACATAGACTGTAAAAAGAAATAATGATATTATTTGTTCACATCACTCACTTGCTTAAATACAAGTGTGACTTAATGAAAATACTAAAGTACCCTCTAAAAAACTTTATCTACAACTTTCTGAAAATGAATTAATTCTAACACCATCCCTTAATTCATATTCAGATTAACCAAAACTAACAACATCAATTCCATCCCTCAAACGGAGAAATTGATTAGTCTTAATCGCATTCGTTAGAACATCTACCAATTGCTTTTGGGTGCTACAATGCATAATTTCTAGCATTCCATTATGAACCTGATTTCTCAGAAAATGATACATGGTCTTAATATGCTTACTTCTCTCATGCAGCACTGGATTCTTGACAAGATTCTTTGCATACTTGTTATCAATAATCAGCTTGTTTACTTTTACCTTCAGATCCTGTAGTAAATTCAGAAGCCACACACCTTGACATGTAGTCACAACACCTGCAATATATTCTGCTTCACAGGTTGGCAAATCAACAACTGGTTGTTTCTTACAATACCAAGAAATAGGACTTTCCAAAAACTTAAACAAGTACCCAGAAGTACTTCTTCTGTTAACTTTGTCTCTACACCAATCAAAATCTAAGTAACTCAAAAGTTCTGAGTCAGTTTCAACACCAGAAGGGAACAAAACTCCATACTTCAGAGTTCCCTTTATATACCTTAGAATTCTGACAGTAGCTTGGTAATGAAACCACTTCGATTTACTCATAACCTACTCACCATTCGAACTGCATAGTAAACATAAGGCCTGGTATACAAAAATACCTCAGAAAACCTAACAACTACTTGAACATTGTCGCATCTACATCATCACCATCAGAATCAGAATCCAATTTCTGATTTGTATCAGCAGGTCTAACAACAACTTTACAATTCAACATCTCAAATATCTTCAGAAGCCCAAGTTCATAATTTAGCTGATGTAAACTTATGCGTTTATCATAGTACATAATCTCTATCCCTAGAAAATAAACCATATTTCCTATATCAGTCGTCTCAAACTCATTCATCAGCTCCTTCTTGAACTTAGTTATCTCATGTTTACAACTTCCTATCAGCAATATCTCATCAACATACAGACACACTAGAATCATATTGCCTTCAGAAGTATGTTGAACATAGACACCATACTCCATCTCACATTTCTGAAATCTATGCTTCTTGAAAAATGAATCAATTTTCAGATTCCAAGCTTTAAAGGCTTGCTTCGGTCCATATAAAGCTTTGTGTAATCTGTACACCATCCCTTCCTGATTCTTTTTCTCAAATCTAGGAGGTTGTAACACATAAACCTCTTCTTCTAATGGATCATTCAGAAATTCAGATTTCACGTCTAAATGCACTAGAGGTCAATTCCTATTAGCAGCTATCACAATCATCAACCTAGTTGTTTCATGTCTTGCTACAGGCGCAAACACTTCAAAGTAATCTAACCCAAGTTTCTGCAGAAAACCTCTCACAACTAACCTTCCTTTGTGTTTTCCAATTGATCCATATGGATTTAGCTTCACCTTATAAAGTTATCTCACGCTGATGGCTTTCTTGTTCTTTGGAAGTTTTGTTAACTTCCAAGTCTTATTTATCTCTATGACATCAAGTTCTTCTTTCATGGCCTTCATCCATACTTTATTCTTGAGAGATTCTTCCGTGCTCACGGGTTCATAGTCTACTAAACTGGCACACTGAATAACTCCCCCTTCAGAATCTACTTCAGTATCTTGCAGCATGTCAAACTCTACAAACCTTCTCAGAATGTTTCTGATTCTTTGTGGCATATGAACTTGTTCAAAACCTTATGATTCTGAAACTGTATCAGATGCTGGAACTCTAGAAGTACCAACTTCAGAAGCATGACCACCTTCAGAATCTAGAATATTCCCCGAGTTTGGACTACCACTAGAATATGAATCACCATCAAAATCTAGATCACCAGAGTCTGAATCTGAATCAGATTCTTCAGAATCAGAATAAATATCTTCAGAAGTTAACTCTACACCGGATTTGGATTGAGACTTGCTCCAATCTCATACTTCTGACTCTTTCACAATAACAACTCTGTTGACTTCAACCTTATTAGTTTATGGACAATAATGCTTATAAGAATCTGTACTGTGATACCCCACCAATAACATCACCTTGCTTCTATCATCCAACTTATTTCTAGTAGCATCTGGAATGTGTTTATAACAGAGAGAACCAAATACTCTAAAATGACTCACACTTTGCTTATCTCCATTCTGTCTCTCAAAAGGAACAATTTCCTCCAACTTCTTGGTTGGACACCTGTTGAGCACATATGCTGTAGTGGCAACAACTTCTCCCTACAAAGTGTTAGGAAGCCTCTTCTTCTTCAGCATGCTCCTTGCCATATTAAGAAAAGTTCGGTTTCTCCTTTTAGCAAGATATTGTGTTGAGGATTATATGGGGAAATCACTTCATGCTCAATTTCATTATCCTCACATAACTTCTTGAACTCTGTAGAGTTATACTCACCTCCATCATCATTTATGAGAATCATCAAAGTCTGACCACTCTATTTCTCAGCCTTGATTTTGAATTTCTTAAATTCAACAAACAACTCGGGTTTGAACTTTATAAGGGATGCCCATGTCATCCTTGTGAGCTCATCCACAAATGACATGGAGTATTTATTCCCTTCTAGTGAACGTTCAGGAAATGGTCCACACACATCATAATGCACTACTCCCAAAGAATGTTTTGCTCTTGAAGCTACTTCTGATGCAAATGACAATCTTGGTTGCTTCCCTCTCATGCACACATTGCATGACTTTTATGGTTTCTTAATTGCAGGAATTTCACATACCAGTTTCTTTAAATTCAGATGCCCTAAGCTTCTAAAGCACAAATGACCAAATCTTTTGTGCCACAACTTACTTTCGTTCATAACACTTGTTACGCTAAGGCATTCGGAGTTTGTAGTTTTAACATTCACCATGAAAATGTTCGATTCCTTTCCTATTCTTACTCCATAATCAGCTTCTGATTACAATCATACAGCTTCAAAAGATTGTCCTTCATGGTAACTGAGAATCCCTTTTCAATTAATTAACCTACACTCGTCAGATTGCTCTTCAGGCCCGAAACATACCAGACATTCTGAATTAATGCAGATTTGCCATTATTCAGAATCACTATAACATTCCACATTCCTTCAGTATTCATATACTTATCATCAGCACATCTGATATTGGTCCTCTTCCCAAAGTCAAAATCAACCAGTCATTTCTTATTTCCAGTAAGATGGTTTGAACAACTAGTGTCCATATACCACCAATCTTCTAGAGATGCACTATAGGAATCATAAGTCATTAATAACACATGTTCATCATCAGAACTTCTAATTATATTCGCTTCTTCTGATTTCCTCTCCTTGTTTGACCAACAATCTGTAGCGAAGTGGTCAAACTTCTTACAACAGTAACATTGAACTTTTCTCTTGTCATACTTATCCTTTCCCTTCTGACTCCCAAAAGTTGAGGTTTCTGACTTCTGAGACCTACCATGTATTTTCTTGGCTTCTGACCAAGACTGCTTCTGGTCTTTCTTAACAAAAGAAGCTTTCAGAGCATGCTCTACCTCTCTCTCAGAGGTTCTTTCAGTCAGACGCTACTATTGTTCCTCTAGACTACTTTGCAGCTCTTTTATTCTCATGGTGCTCAGATCTTTAGAATGTTCAATTGCTACAACGACGTAATCAAACTGAGGAGTAAGAGATCTAAGTACCTTCTCAATGATATGTTCTTCAGAAAGAATTTATCCACACGACTTCATCTCATATGTGATCAGAACCACTCTGGAGATGTGGTTAGGTACCTTTTCATTGTTCTTCATGTTGAGATTCTCATACTGCTTATGTAGAGACTGAAGCTTCACCTTCTTCACGGATGCATCACCGTTGTAGCACCGCACAAGTGTGTCCCACGCAGGTTTCACCGTAGTCGAATCAACAATTTTCTTAAACACATTCACATCCGCAAACTGATGGATGTAGAACAATGTCTTCTGATCCTTCTTCCTCATATCACGATGAGCATTTCTCTACGCATCCGTTGTATTTTTGGAAGTGCAACGTAACCTTCATTTACGAGATCAAGAACATCTTGAGCTTCAAACAACACACGTATCTAAATCATCTAACGATTCCAGTTCTTGCCATCGAACACTAGAAGCTTGATACTCAGATTACCGTTTTCGTTCATCTTCAACTTTATGCAATACACTTAGATCTCACATAAACACAGTGTTTCCCAATCCCGCAAAATCAAGATATGTGATTCTGTTACGATTCTGATCAGAAATTCAACACAGATTCTCCGAACATAAATCAATCACACAATGCTCAACCGTTTCACTAGTGTTTCCCGTGGTATTTCTCTGTGGATTTGAATCGGAGTTCTGATGTCAATTGTTGGTGCACAAGATAATAAAGATGAACAATAGAAATAAGAGAGAGAAGAGAGAATAATAACAAATTTTTACTACTCTAAAACAATTATAACAAACGCACACACACTATACTCTACTACACAATTTGGATTACATCAGAAGAAATACCAAATAAAATTTACTAATACAAGTAATAAACTTTCAGTTAGTTACCTCATACGTACAGCTTTGACGAGGTAGGAAAGGATATGATGTCCTGTTTCTTTAAGTGCATCGTATGCTAATTCATTGACGGTGTTGTAGGAAGAACTTTAATTGCATTAATATCCCAACTGAAAGAGACATCATATTGTATATTCATAAGAAGAATATTTTCATGTACCCCGAAAGAATTTACTCAAAGGAAAATTAATAAGTAAAAGAGATACCTTTCTACTGCTTTTGTGAAAAGCTCTAGTTCATCTAAAGTTCCATATACATCATAAATGTCATCAACTAAAGTTATTAAACAGAACACTTTAGTTAAACCTTTATGGAGATCACTAAATTTGGCAGTTTTATGCAGACTTTCTTCAATAACTATATCACCATGTTTTTCCAAAGACAAAAACCTATCAAGTGCTTCTGTTATCTCCTTTGAGAAATATTTAAACTAGTAGCATAACATAGAGAGAGAGAACCATTTGAGCTAGGAAGATTAGTTCTTGGTAGTTGAGGTTTGAAGAAATTAGGAAGTGAAACAAATCATGAATTTTGGCTGCCAAAGAGATGATTACTCCCAGACAATGACACACCATGCGTTTCTCCTACTTCTCACATACTAAACATAATAAGGTAGTTATGATTCATAAGTTACATAGTACTGAAGTTTTCTTCAATTTTCTAAAACCACTTCAATAAAGAAAATAGTTAATTCTGTTTAACATTAATTTATAATCAATTTCTATTTATTATTGAAGAGACAATAATAAGTACTTAAGGATATAGCTGAATAAATAACATTGATATTGTAACACAATTTATAATTTTATATAATTTTTTTCTCAAAACGATTTATAATAAAATACTTAGGGAGTATATAATTAAACTATTTTAATTAAATAAATAAAATATTAATTAAATTAAATCATGGTTAATTTAAGGCTTAAAGGCATTTTTGGTACTCCTAGTTTAGACATTTTAAACAACTATTTTCTTATTATAAAATCAGTTATTTTGGTCTTTTAATTTTGATGGCATTTCGATTTGTGCGGTCCCTTGTCCAATTTTTCTTATGTCAACTTCATTAATGAGGTGACATATTTTATTTGGATGTGGATATTTTAAATTCCACATGATATTTTAAATAAGAAAATATTAAAATCATTTTTTAAATTAAAAAAAGAATTTATAAAATGTTGAATCGTCCAGCTTATTCTCCTCCATCGTATACGTCAAAATCATCTTTCATCATCTTCTCCAGGTCAAAAACAAAATCGTTCAAATCCTAGTTCGTCGTTTCTATTGAAGATGTCGCATCGGTCTATTTTTAGCCATGGAAGCAGATCTTCAAATTGTTCGAGGTACGTATGCAAGTGTGGTCTGGATGCTCCACTAATGATGGCATGGACGAATGTGAACCCAGATCGTCGTTCCTATGGATGTGGGATGTATAAGGTATGTATAAGTTTCTCCATTGATGTTTATAGATTCAATGTTAATGCTCTGGTATTTGATGGGATTTATTCAACTTCATCTCCATTGATGCTTACAGATTCAACGTTACAAGAAATACAGTCACTTTGTTTGGTTGGATGAGGAGATGAGTCTTAGGGAAAAATAGTTAATCTTTGCATTATTAAAGAACTTAAATGAAGAGAATGTGGTGGTTAAATCGTACAAAGAAAAAGAGGAAGAATTAAAGATGAAAGTGGTGATGTTGAAGAAACAGTTGAAAATAAACTGGATGTTGTTGTTTGTTATGTTATTTGCATTTGTTTGGACAACATTGATGAAATAGGTTATATATCATTAGGTTTTAGGTTATGTTTCTATGTTGTTTGATTTAATGATGTAAGGGGATTGTAATACATTTAGAATGGAATTAATGTTATTGTTCAAGTTGTTGGTATTGTTCATAATTTTGCATCTGTAAGTTTTACTTCATACTGCTATTGTTCAAGTTGTTGTTATTGCTCATAATTTGAACTTGTCATTTTTAATGCATACTTCATATTATTCAAGTTATTTGCATCTGTTCATAATTTGGACCTGTCATTTTTAATACATACTACATATTGTTCAAATTGTTTGCATCTATTCATAATTTAGATTTGTAATTGTTATTGCATAAAGCATATTGTGTATAAGTTGGATCTATAATTTGTACTGCATACTACATATTATGTATAAGTTGAACCTGTAATTTTTACTGCATTATGCATAGTTTGGACCTGTAATATTTACCGCATTATGCATACTTTTGACCTATAATTTGGACTGAAATTTGCACAAGGTATGTAACAGCCAAAATACTTAACATTAACCTTGTTTGAACATTAATATTTGAATAGCCAAAATAAAACTCAAGTCACTACTTGAGTCAAACTAAAACTACTCAAGTCATAACTACAATCATAAACTACTTAAGTCATAAATACAATCATATAATACAACCAAAATAAGTCATAAACTACTTAAGTCAAAATGAAACTATTCTTGAGTAGGTTGAGGCCTTAATGAGGAGCTTGTGAAATTTGAGCGAATTTTGTTTTCTTTTCTATCAACACATTGTATTACAACAGTACTTTTGGGATTTGATTTCAATAGCTCATGTCCATAACTTCTCAAATGAGTGAATTGCTTAATACAATCCCCTTGAACCAACTTCATTGCTTTTCTTTTCGCCCTATATGCCCGATCATGTGATAATTTCACCCCCGTCTCTCAACAGCTTCAGCTACGAGGCCTGATGGTTTCATATGAGAACTATGTCTAAGGATGTTTTCAAACCTGTTGGAAAGCCATTTTGTCTTTGAACTTTTGTTGTCATCGGTCATATGGCATGTATGATCTTCAATTAAACTCACTACTTGCCAAAACTAGTGACCAATCCTTTTGCTAAATCTCATGTAGAACTTACAACCATCAGTTCATTTAACCATAATCCTTTTAGAATCATTCTTCTTAATGGATACATTCTTCTGATTTTCCATGTCATAGTCCTTTACAACATCCCTTATCACTTCTTTGTTAGTAAACATCATCCCAAGTTGAAACTTCATTCTCTGACCAGGCTTATAGGTAAGATACTTCATTCCCTCATCACTTCCTGAAGGTATATATAAATGGTATGAATTCTCACTCTCATCATGAACCATCGCAGCCTGGTCCTTCTTGTTTTGGCAGCTAGAAACCTCACCTAAAGTATCTTGGGGAAGTACCTTAGTCCAGTCCATCTCACTCTCCTTAGATTCTTCACTAAATTGAAACTCATTATCCTCAAAACTGCCCTCACTTGCAACATAATCCTCATCAATACCTTCTTTCCCAGTTTCATTGTTAACATCATCATTAGGATCATTAGTCACATCTTCAGCAATAACATTAGGATTTGTAGTAACATCTTGAGCAACACCATTAGGATCATTAGTACCATCTTCAACACCACCATTTTCACTTTTAAACCCAGTCCATTGTAGATCATCTTCACGATCATCCTCAATGTTAGCATCTAATTCATTATTATCAACAATCTCAGGAATTCCCATATTATGTTCCATATACACATCTATTACATCATAGTCTACAACATCTTTTAAAAATTGTAGTACATCTTATTCATTTTTCAAGGGACTAAGACCACAAGAAAAGCTATATGCAGGGTTACAATACCACAAACCCTTTATATTTATGTAACTCTCGCTCTTAGTCATATCCTTTAATTCCATGTACGACATATAATCGAAATCCCAACTGCAGTTCATCTCAGTGACTTCCCTATTTACATACCACTTAACAAGTGTCTCAACTAATTTCCCCTATGATGTATTCTCAACCTAATCTTATTACTCTTAGCTGGCCTGAGAAAAACTTGACAAAAATGTAATCAAACAAACATAAACTTACAACAGTGACCACAAGAATACGTAAACAAAAATAAACTATCGGGACCACAAGGACAAATATACATATCTTACATAGTATTTGACCCCTTGATTTCTGTCCTTTCGAGTTCATGTGTTCGTCATCTTCATCAAACCACAAAGCTCTGAAACACAGCGTCACAACTTAGATTTGAAAGATACACGCACTTAAACAATTTGGATTGTGGTGAATGAAGGGGGTAACCATGGGTGTGAATAGGGGATTAGGGATTTTTCACTTCTTCTGAAGGATGGGTGTCAATGGGGGATTACGATCTTTTCACTTTTGAAGAACGATGGATGTGACTTGGGGGGATTAGGGTTTTGACCTTTTATTTCTATTTTCAACATTTTATATCAATTATAAATTGTTTTTTAATTTAAAAAATGTTTTTAATATTTTCTTAATTAAAATATCTATGTGGAAGTTAAAATATTATGAATTGCTGACATGGATCCAAATAAGATAAAAATAATTGTATTACGCGTATGAGATAGGTGGTACGCGTATGGGATTGGCTGAGAATTGGGCCATACGCGTATAGGATTAGGCAATACGCGTATGGGCAGGATTGTGATTTTTCTGTGCCGTTGTTGTGCAGTTTTTGGTTGTTCAGCTGAGTAATGTAATTTAGCTGATGTATGATAGAGTAGGGATCATTTCCCGTTGTTTTGAGTAGTATAGGTATTAGTAGAGTGTGCTAATACTATGATTGATTATGTGGTATGACATGATATGATTATGTGGTAAATATGTTGATGATGTATGATGGTATGCATAATGTTGTGAATGTATCTATTATGTATGCAATGGTGGATGGACTGTTTATGGCTTAGAGTGTGAGCATATGTCCATTGGGGATGATTGTTGATGTTGCATGACTAAATGATTTAGCTTGCATATTGTGGCCTTTATGGTGGTAGCTAATTCCCATGGTGAGGAATTAGTGAGTGAGTTGTTGTGGATTGTTGTTGATGTTTGCATGCTAGGTGATTAGCGTGCATATCATAGCCCTTGGGGTGGTAGCTAATTCCCATGGTGAGGAATTAGTGAGTGAGTCACTAGGTCTCAAATGAGTGGGACTAGTGAGCTTGGTAGCCGTATCTGGATTTGATCGGTGAGGTTGAACTATATGTTCACGAATAGTCGGTACCGCATGCATGGAGTCTCATTGCATAATATATGTATGTATGGCGTATAATATGAATGGATGTATTCCAATATTATACGTGTGTTTTATGGTTGTGTTGAGTTTGAGTATGATGATGATGATGATTATGAGTTGATATTGCCGTTGCTGAATATGTGTGATCTGATTAGGGTGATGAATGTGTTAAATTACTTAGCATTACATGATATTTTATAATGCTTATTATATCGATTGAGGAACTCACCCTTACAACTATTTTTCAGGTAACGAGCAGTGATTGAGTAGAAGCTAGTCCTCGGGGTCTAGTGTAGTTCCTTAGTGGGTCATGCTCTGGTAGATGTAACATCGGGACGGGATGTTTTACCTTATTTTCATTATTGGTTGTTGAATGATCTTACCTGTAATGTGTTACATGGTTTGCATGTTGTTGTTAATTTCTATCCGCTGCGAATTATGCAAATGTTTATTTTGATAAATAAATGAGTATGACCAGATATTTTGGAACACGGTGTGAAGTGTCAAGTGTGACACCCTTAGTTTCATATTTACTCTGATTTATGTTTGATGTTTTAATTTAATTTTGGGGTATTTTAGAAGGGTGTTACATTAGTGGTATCAGAGCCTGGTCGGTCGAGTTGAGTCGTAATTATTCTGTTCCCCTGTACGGGATAGGTGTTGTGTAACCCTATCAGTACTTATTGTTTTAGCTTGTTGGGTTTTCAGAATAGAGATGGCTGGAAGAGGTAGAGACGATGCTGCGATTGCTGAGGCTCTGGGTATGCTAGCTGGAGTACTTGGAGGGAATCCGAATGTTGTGGGACTGGGAGCTGCTCGTCAACTGAGTGAGTTCCAGAAGAACAATCCTCCAATGTTCAAGGGAGCATACAATCCAGATGGTGCTCAGAAGTGGTTGAAGGAGATCGAGAGGATCTTCCGAGTGACTGAGTGTGCCGATAACCAGAAGGTCAGGTTCGGTACGCATATGCTGTCAGAGGAAGCAGATGATTGGTGGGTTGCTAACCGCACTGAGTTGGAAGCTGCTGGGAGTGCTGAGATCACTTGGGCGGTGTTCAGAGAGAGATTCCTGAGGAAGTATTTTCCAGAGGATGTCAGAGGAAAGAAAGAGATAGAGTTCTTAGAATTGAAGCAGGGCAACCGGTCTGTTACTGAGTATGCGGCTAAGTTCACAGAGCTGTCGAAGTATTACACTCCCTATAACGAGGCTACTGGGGAATTTTCGAAATGTGTGAAGTTTGAGAACGGGTTACGTCCCGAGATCAAGCAGGCTATTGGGTATCAGCGGATTAGAGTGTTTTCTGACTTGGTTGACTGTTGCAGGATTTTTGAACAGGATACCAAGGCCAGAGCGGAGAGCTATCAGCAAAGGGTTGATAGGAAAGGCAAGAATCAGAATGATCGTGGGAAACCGTATGCAGCTGGCAAAGGTTTCCAGAGACAGAGTGGGATGAAGAGGCCTAGTGGGGGAGACTCCAGTGCCCCTGCTAAGTGTTTCAGATGTGGTCAGGCTGGACATCGTATCCATGAGTGTACCAGTAATGAGAAGAAGTGTTTTAAGTGTGGAAAAGGTGGTCACTTGGCTGCAGAGTGCCGGTTGAAGACTGTGACTTGTTTCAACTGTGGAGAAGTGGGTCATATCAGCCCACAGTGTCCTAAGCCGAAGAGAGAGAACCAGTCGGGAGGCAAGGTCTTTGCTTTATCGGGTTCTGAGACTCCTGCAGATGATCGTTTGATCCGAGGTACGTGTTATATTAATGGCTTTCCTCTTGTAGCTATTATTGACACAGGTGCGACTCATTCCTTTATATCTTTGGATTGTGCTGTGAAACTTGAATTAGAGATATCTGAGATGCATGGTAGTATGGTGATTGATACTCCTGCGAAGGGTTCAGTGACTACTACTTCAGTTTGTTTAAATTGTCCTTTGAGTATTTTTGGTAGAGACTTTGGGATGGACCTAGTGTGTCTTCCACTAGTGCAGATTGATGTTATCCTGGGTATGAACTGGTTGGTGTTTAACCGAGTGTATATCAACTGTTTTGATAAGACTGTGATCCTTCCTGAGATTGAGGAAGGAAAGAGTTTGTTTCTATCAGCAAGGCAGGTGAATGAGGCAGTAGCAGATGAGGCGGAGTTGTTTATGTTGTTAGCGACTTTGGAGGCGAAAGATAAACTGGTGATTTGCGATCTGGCCGTGGTGTGTAATTTTCCTGATGTGTTTCCTGAAGAAGTGAATGAATTACCGCCAGAGCGTGAAGTTGAGTTCTCGATTGATTTGGTACCTGGTACTAGGCCGATATCGATGGCTCCGTATCGTATGTCTGCTGTTGAGTTAGCTGAATTGAAGAGTCAGCTGGAAGACCTGTTGGATAAGAAATTTATTCGTCCGAGTGTGTCACCGTGGGGTGCACCAGTGTTATTGGTTAAGAAGAAAGAAGGTACTATGAGGTTATGTGTGGACTACAGGCAACTGAATAAAGTGACGATCAAGAATCGGTATCCTTTGCCGAGGATTGATGATTTGATGGATCGGTTGGTTGGTGCGAGTGTGTTCAGCAAAATAGATTTGAGATTGGGGTATCATCAGATACGTGTGAAAACTGAGGATATTCAGAAGACTGCTTTCAGAACAAGGTATGGACATTATGAGTATTCTGTAATGCCTTTTGGTGTGACTAATGCGCCTGGGGTATTTATGGAGTATATGAATAGGATTTTCCATCCGTACCTAGACAAGTTTGTTTGTGGTGTTTATTGACGATATTTTGGTGTATTCGAAATCTGAAGAAGAGCATGCTGAGCATTTGAGAGTGGTTTTAGGAGTTCTACGAGAAAAGAAGTTATTTGCTAAGCTGTCTAAGTGTGAATTTTGGTTAGAAGAGGTTAGTTTTCTTGGTCATGTGATTTCAAGAGGTGGTGTTGCTGTTGATCCTTCTAGGATAGAAGCGGTATCTAAGTGGGAAGCTCCGAAGTCAGTTTCTGAGATAAGGAGTTTTCTTGGACTTGCAGGTTATTACAGGAAATTCATTGAGGGATTTTCTAAGCTGGTGTTACCATTGACGATGTTGACTAGAAAGGGGCAAGCGTTTGTTTGGGACTCAAAATGTGAAGAAGGTTTCCAAGAGTTAAAGAGAAGGTTAACTACTGCTCCTATTCTGATATTACCAAGTCCGTCGGAACTATTTGAGGTTTACTGTGATGCTTCATTGTTGGGTTTAGGTGGTGTTTTGATGCAGAATAAGCAGGTTGTAGCTTATGCTTCGAGACAACTGAAGGTTCATGAGAGGAACTATCCAACACACGATTTAGAGTTGGCAGCTGTGGTATTTGCTCTGAAGTTATGGAGGCATTACTTGTACGGGTCAAGATTTGAGGTTTTCAGTGACCATAAAAGTTTAAAGTATTTGTTTGATCAGAAAGAGCTGAATATGAGACAGAGGAGATGGTTAGAGTTTCTGAAGGATTATGACTTTGGTTTGAATTACCATCCGGGTAAAGCAAACGTAGTGGCTGATGCATTGAGTCGGAAATCATTGCATATGTCTATGTTAATGGTTAAGGAATTGGATTTAATTGAGCAGTTTAGAGACTTGAGTTTGGTGTGTGAGAGTACTCACAATAGTGTTAAATTGGGAATGTTGAAGTTAACGAGTGGTATTCTGGATGAGATTAGAGAGGGTCAGAAATCCGATGTGCTTTTGGTTGATAAGTTGACTCTAGTGAATCAAGGTCAAGGTGGTGAATTCAGAGTTGATGAGAATGGTGTTTTGAAATTTGGTAATCGGGTGTGTATTCCGAATGTTACCGAACTTAAGAAGAGTATTCTTGAGGAAGGACATCGTAGTGGCCTGAGTATTCATCCTGGAGCTACGAAGATGTATCATGATTTGAAAAAGTTATTTTGGTGGCCGGGAATGAAAAGAGAAATTGCGAGTTTTGTTTATTCTTGTTTGACTTGTCAGAAGTCAAAGATTGAGCATCAGAAGCCGTCTGGGCTAATGCAACCGTTGGTTATTCCAGAGTGGAAGTGGGATAGTATCAGTATGGATTTTGTTTCTGGTTTACCGAGGACAATTAAGAATTTTGAAGCTATTTGGGTGATTGTTGACAGATTGACAAAATCGGCTCATTTCATTCCGATCAGAATGGATTATCCGTTAGAGAGATTAGCTGAGTTGTATATTGAGAAGATTGTAAGTTTGCATGGTATTCCGTCGAGTATTGTTTCGGATAGAGATCCTAGATTTACATCGAAGTTCTGGGAAGGTTTGCAGAGGGCTTTGGGAACTAAGCTGAGATTGAGTTCTGCATATCATCCTCAGAATGATGGTCAGACTGAGAGGACGATTCAGTCACTGGAGGATCTGTTGAGGGCTTGTGTTTTGGAAAAGGGAGGTACATGGGATTGTTATTTACCTTTGATTGAGTTTACCTACAACAATAGTTTTCATTCGAGCATTGGTATGGCACCGTTTGAAGCTTTGTATGGTAGGAGATGTCGGACACCTTTATGTTGGTATGAGTCCGGTGAGAGTGTTGTGGTTGGACCGGAGATTGTGCAACAAACTACGGAAAAGATTAAGATGATTCAGGAGAAGATGAGGATTGCTCAGAGTCGTCAGAAGAGTTATCACGACAAGAGGAGGAAGTCACTTGAGTTTCAAGAGGGAGATCATGTGTTTCTTCGTGTTACTCCGATAACTGGGGTTGGTCGAGCTTTGAAGTCGAAGAAGTTGACACCTCGATTTATTGGTCCTTATCAGATTTTGGAGAGGATAGGGGAGGTAGCCTATCGTATCGCTTTACCGCCGTCACTTGCGAATTTGCATGAGGTTTTTCATGTGTCTCAGTTGAGGAGGTACATTCCTGATCCGTCGCATGTGGTCCAAGTAGATGATGTACAGGTGAGAGATAACCTGACTGTTGAAACATCACCTATGAGGATTGAGGATCGAGAGTTGAAGCAGCTGCGGGGTAAAGAGATTGCTTTAGTAAAGGTAGCTTGGGGAGGACCAGCAGGTGGCAATGTGACTTGGGAACATGAGAGTCAGATGAAGGAGTCTTATCCGGAGTTATTCGCCTGAGGTATGTTTTCGAGGACGAAAACTCTTTTAGTGGGGGAGAGTTGTAACACCCCGATAAAAATAAGATAATTATTTAATTTAAGTTAATATTATATTTATTAATTTAATTAAATAATTGGAATTATTGGATTATTATTATTATTATTGGAATAAAAGTTGGAATTAGAAAAGGTCCCATTTGGTAAAAGGGTTATTTTCACGTGAAAAGGAAAAGAGACAGAAAAGTGGAAAAGAGCCAGAGAACAAGGGTTGAAGAGAGGAAGAGCTTGAAGCTGAAGGATTGCCGGATTAACTCAGGTAAGGGGGTTTATCGTCGTTTAATGGGTATTATGGGATAGCATGTCGTGGGTAGTGATAAACCATTGATTTGACTCTGATTAGAATGATGCATGATGAAATTGTGAACTTTTGGATGAACGAAATTTGGATTATAATTGAAGGGAATTCATAGGAATTAGATGTAATAATGTTAGAATTTGTGAAATCGAATAGGGGATAATTCGTGTTAGATGATATGAACGATTACTGTGTAAAATTGGACTGTGGGAGGTTGGATCTGAAGAATCTCGTGGTAGAGAAAACCATAGCAGATCTGGAAATCTGGAAATCTGGTTTCTGGTCATACGCGTATGGCACTAGGCAATACGCGTATGAGATGGTCTGGTACGCGTATGGCACTAGGCAATACGCGTATGGATGAGGAAGATGATGTTTTGAACGTGGTTTGGTCTCTGTTGGTACGCGTATGGGGAAGTGGTACGCGTAGCATACGCGTATGAGATAGGTGGTACGCATATGGGATTGGCTGAGAATTAGGCCATACGCGTATAGGATTAGGCAATACGCGTATGGGCAGGATTGTGATTTTTCTGTGCTGTTGTTGTGCAGTTTTTGGTTGTTCAGCTGAGTAATGTAATTTAGCTGATGTATGATAGAGTAGGGATCATTTCCCGTTGTTTTGAGTAGTATAGGTATTAGTAGAGTGTGCTAATACTGTGATTGATTATGTGGTATGACATGATATGATTATGTGGTAAATATGTTGATGATGTATGATGGTATGCATAATGTTGTGAATGTATCTATTATGTATGCAATGGTGGATGGACTGTTTATGGCTTAGAGTGTGAGCATATGTCCATTGTGGATGATTGTTGATGTTGCATGACTAAATGATTTAGCTTGCATATTGTGGCCTTTATGGTGGTAGCTAATTCCCATGGTGAGGAATTAGTGAGTGAGTTATTGTGGATTGTTGTTGATGTTTGCATGCTAGGTGATTAACGTGCATATCATAGCCCTTGGGGTGGTAGCTAATTCCCATGGTGAGGAATTAGTGAGTGAGTCACTAGGTCTCAAATGAGTGGGACTAGTGAGCTTGGTAGCCGTATCTGGATTTGATCGGTGAGGTTGAACTATATGTTCACGAATAGTCGGTACCGCATGCATGGAGTCTCATTGCATAATATATGTATGTATGGCGTATAATATGAATGGATGTATTCCAATATTATACGTGTGTTTTATGGTTGTGTTGAGTTTGAGTATGATGATGATGATGATGATTATGAGTTGATATTGCCGTTGCTGAATATGTGTGATCTGATTAGGGTGATGATATGTGTTAAATTACTTAGCATTACATGATATTTTATAATGCTTATTATATCGATTGAGGAACTCACCCTTACAACTATTTTTCAGGTAACGAGCAGTGATTGAGTAGAAGCTAGTCCTCGAGGTCTAGTGTAGTTCCTTAATGGGTCATGCTCTGGTAGATGTAACATCGGGACGGGATGTTTTACCTTATTTTCATTATTGGTTGTTGAATGATCTTACCTGTAATGTGTTACATGGTTTGCATGTTGTTGTTAATTTCTATCCGCTGCGAATTATGCAAATGTTTATTTTGATAAATAAATGAGTATGACCAGATATTTTGGAACACGGTGTGAAGTGTCAAGTGTGACACCCTTAGTTGCATATTTACTCTGATTTATGTTTGATGTTTTAATTTAATTTTGGGGTATTTTAGAAGGGTGTAACACCCCGATAAAAATAAGATAATTGTTTAATTTAAGTTAATATTATATTTATTAATTTAATTAAATAATTGGAATTATTGGATTATTATTATTATTATTGGAATAAAAGTTGGAATTAGAAAAGGTCCCATTTGGTAAAAGGGTTATTTTCACGTGAAAAGGAAAAGAGACAGAAAAGTGGAAAAAGAGCCAGAGAACAAGGGTTGAAGAGAGGAAGAGCTTGAAGCTGAAGGATTGCCGGATTAACTCAGGTAAGGGGGGTTTATCGTCGTTTAATGGGTATTATGGGATAGCATGTCGTGGGTAGTGATAAACCATTGATTTGACTCTGATTAGAATGATGCATGATGAAATTGTGAACTTTTGGATGAACGAAATTTGGATTATAATTGAAGGAATTCGTAGGAATTAGATGTAATAATGTTAGAATTTGTGAAATCGAATAGGGGATAATTCGTGTTAGATGATATGAACGATTACTGTGTAAAATTGAACTGTGGGAGGTTGGATCTGAAGAATCTCGTGGTAGAGAAAACCATAGCAGATCTGGAAATCTGGAAATCTGGTTTCTGGTCATACGCGTATGGCACTAGGCAATACGCGTATGAGATGGTCTGGTACGCGTATGGCACTAGGCAATACGCGTATGGATGAGGAAGATGATGTTTTGAACGTGGTTTGGTCTCTGTTGGTACGCGTATGGGGAAGTGGTACGCGTAGCATACGCGTATGAGATAGGTGGTACGCGTATGGGATTGGCTGAGAATTGGGCCATACGCGTATGGGACTAGGCAATACGCGTATGGGCAGGATTGTGATTTTTTTGTGCTGTTGTTGTGCAGTTTTGGTTGTTCAGCTGAGTAATGTAATTTAGCTGATGTATGATAGAGTAGGGATCATTTTCCGTTGTTTTGAGTAGTATAGGTATTAGTAGAGTGTGCTAAATGCTGTGATTGATTATGTGGCATGACATGATATGCATAATGTGGTGAATGTATCTATCATGTATGAAATTATGAATGGACTGTTTATGGCTTAGAGTGTGAGCATATGTCCATTGTGGATGATTGTTGATGTTTGCATGACTAAGTGATTTGGCATAGCATAATGTGGCCTTTATGGTGGTAACTAATTCCCATGGTAAGGAATTAGTGATGTTAGTCATTTTGGACTGTTGTTAATGTTTGCATGCTAGGTGATTAGCGTGCATAGCATAGCCCTTGGGGTGGTAGCTAATTCCCATGGTGAGGAATTAGTGAGTGAGTCACTAGGTCTCAAATGAGTGGGACTAGTGGGCTTGGTAGCCGTATCTGGATTTGATCGGTGAGGTTGAACTATATGTTCACGAATAGTCGGTACCGCATGCATGAAGTCTCATTGCATAATATATGTATGTATGGCGTATAATATGAATGGATGTAATCCAATATTATACGTGTGTTTTATGGTTGTGTTGAGTTTGAGTATGATGATGATGATGATTATGAGTTGATGTTGCCGTTGCTGAATGTGTGATCCGATTAGGGTGATTAATGTGTTAAATTACTTAACATGACATGATATTTTATAATGCTTATTATATCGATTGAGGAACTCACCCTTACAACTATTTTTCAGGTAACGAGCAGTGATTGAGTAGAAGCTAGTCCTCGGGGTCTAGTGTAGTTCCTTAGTGGGTCATGCTCTGGTAGATGTAACATCGGGACGGGATGTTTTACCTTATTTTCATTATTGGTTGTTGAATGATCTTACCTGTAATGTGTTACATGGTTTGCATGTTGTTGTTAATTTCTATCCGCTGCGAATTATGCAAATGTTTATTTTGATAAATAAATGAGTATGACCAGATATTTTGGAACACGGTGTGAAGTGTCAAGTGTGACACCCTTAGTTGCATATTTACTCTGATTTATGTTTGATGTTTTAATTTAATTTTGGGGTATTTTAGAAGGGTGTTACATTAGTGGTATCAGAGCATAGTCGGTCGAGTCGAGTCGTAATTATTTTGTTTCCCCTGTACGGGATAGGTGTTGTATAACCCTATCAGTACTTATTGTTTTATCTTGTTGGGTTCTCAGAATAGAGATGGCTGGAAGAAGTAGAGACGATGCTGCGATTGCTGAGGCTCTGGGTATGCTAGCTGGAGTACTTGGGGGAAATCCGAATGTTGTGGGAGTGGGAGGTGCTCGTCAACTGAGTGAGTTCCAGAAGAACAATCCTCCAATGTTCAAGGGAGCATACGATCCAGATGGTGCTCAGAAGTGGTTGAAGGAGATCGAGAGGATCTTCCGAGTGATTGAGTGTGCCGATAACCAGAAGGTCAGGTTCGGTACGCATATGCTGTCAGAGGAAGCAGATGATTGGTGGGTTGTTACCCGCACTGAGTTGGAAGCTGCCGGGAATGCTGAGATCACTTGGGCTGTGTTCAGAGAGAGATTCCTGAGGAAGTACTTTCCAGAAGATGTCAGAGGAAAGAAAGAGATAGAGTTCTTAGAATTGAAGCAGGGTAACAGGTCTGTTACTGAGTATGCTGCTAAGTTCACAGAGCTGTCGAAATATTACACTCCCTATGATGAGGCTACTGGGGAATTTTCGAAATGTGTGAAGTTTGAGAACGGGTTACGTCCCGAGATCAAGCAGGCTATTGGGTATCAGCGGATCAGAGTGTTCTCTGACTTGGTTGACTGTTGCAGGATTTTCGAACAGGATACCAAGGCCAGAGCGGAGAGCTATCAGCAGAGGGTTGATAGGAAAGGCAAGAATCAGAATGATCGTGGAAAACCGTATGCAGCTGGCAAAGGTTTCCAGAGGCAGAGTGGAATGAAGAGGCCTAGTGGGGGAGACTCCAGTGCTCCTGCTAAGTGTTACATGTGTGGTCAGGCTGGACATCGTATACATGAGTGTACCAGTACTGAGAAGAAGTGTTTCAAGTGTGGCAAAGGTGGTCACTTGGCTGCAGAGTGCCGGTTGAAGACTGTGACTTATTTCAACTGTGGAGAAGTGGGTCATATCAGCCCACAGTGTCCTAAGCCGAAGAGAGAGAACCAGTCGGGAGGCAAGGTCTTTGCTTTATCGGGTTCTGAGACTTCTGCAGATGATCGTTTGATCCGAGGTACGTGTTATATTAATGGCTTTCCTCTTGTAGCTATTATTGACACCGGTGCGACTCATTCCTTTATATCTTTGGATTGTGCTGTGAAACTTGAATTAGAGATATCTGAGATGCATGGAAGTATGGTGATTGATACTCCTGCGAAGGGTTCAGTGACTACTACTTCAGTTTGTTTAAATTGTCCTTTGAGTATTTTTGGTAGAGACTTTGGAATGGACCTTGTGTGTCTTCCACTAGTACAGGTTGATGTTATCCTGGGTATGAACTGGTTGGTGTTTAACCGAGTCTATATCAACTGTTTTGATAAGACTGTGATCTTTCCTGAGATTGAGGAAGGAAAGAGTTTGTTTCTATCAGCAAGGCAGGTGAATGAGGCAGTAGCAGATGGGGCAGAGTTGTTTATGCTGTTAGTGACTTTGGAGGCTAAAGATAAACTGGTGATTTACGATCTAGCCGTGGTGTGTGATTTTCCTGATGTGTTTCCTGAAGAAGTGAATGAATTACCGCCAGAGCGTGAAGTTGAGTTCTCGATTGATTTGGTACCTGGTACTAGGCCGATATCGATGGCTCCGTACCGTATGTCTGCTGTTGAGTTAACTGAATTGAAGAGTCAGTTGGAAGATCTGTTGGATAAGAAATTTATTCGTCCGAGTGTGTCGTCGTGGGGTGCACCAGTGTTATTGGTTAAGAAGAAAGAAGGTACTATGAGGTTGTGTGTGGACTACAGGCAACTGAATAAAGTGACGATCAAGAATCGGTATCCTTTGCCGAGGATTGATGATTTGATGGATCAGTTGGTTGGTGCGAGTGTGTTCAGCAAAATAGATTTGAGATCGGGGTATCATCAGATACGTGTGAAAACTGAGGATATTCAGAAGACTGCTTTCAGAACAAGGTATGGACATTATGAGTATTCTGTAATGCCTTTTGGTGTGACTAATGCGCCTGGAGTGTTTATGGAGTATATGAATAGGATTTTCCATCCGTACCTAGACAAGTTTGTTGTGGTGTTTATTGACGATATTTTGGTGTATTCGAAATCTGAAGAAGAGCATGCTGAGCATTTGAGAGTGGTTTTAGGAGTTCTACGAGAAAAGAAGTTATTTGCTAAACTATCTAAGTGTGAATTTTGGTTAGAAGAGGTTAGTTTTCTTGGTCATGTGATTTCAAGAGGTGGTGTTGTTGTTGATCCTTCTAAGATAGAAGCGGTATCTAAGTGGGAAGCTCCGAAGTCAGTTTCTGAGATAAGGAGTTTTCTTGGACTTGCAGGTTATTATAGGAAGTTCATTGAGGGATTTTCTAAGTTGGTGTTACCGTTGACGATGTTGACTAGAAAGGGGCAAGCGTTTGTTTGGGACTCAAAATGTGAAGAAGGTTTCCAAGAGTTAAAGAGAAGGTTAACTACTGCTCCTATTCTGATATTACCGAGTCCATCGGAACTATTTGAGGTTTACTGTGATGCTTCATTGTTGGGTTTAGGTGGTGTTTTGATGCAGAATAAGCAGGTTGTAGCTTATGCTTCGAGACAACTGAAGGTTCATGAGAGGAACTATCCGACGCACGATTTAGAGTTGGCAGCTGTGGTGTTTGTTCTGAAGTTATGGAGGCATTACTTGTACGGGTCAAGATTTGAGGTTTTCAGTGACCATAAAAGTTTAAAGTATTTGTTTGATCAGAAAGAGCTGAATATGAGACAGAGGAGATGGTTAGAGTTTCTGAAGGATTATGACTTTGGTTTGAATTACCATCCGGGTAAAGCAAACGTAGTGGCTGATGCATTGAGTCGGAAATCATTGCATATGTCTATGTTAATGGTTAAGGAACTGGATTTAATTGAGCAGTTTAGAGACTTGAGTTTGGTGTGTGAGAGTACTCACAATAGTGTTAAATTGGGAATGTTGAAGTTAACAAGTAGTATTCTGGATGAGATTAGAGAGGGTCAGAAATCCGATGTGTTTTTGGTTGATAAGTTGACTCTAGTGAATCAAGGTCAAGGTGGTGAATTCAGAGTTGATGAGAATGGTGTTTTGAAATTTGGTAATCGGGTGTGTATTCCGGATGTTACCGAACTTAAGAAGAGTATTCTTGAGGAAGGACATCGTAGTGGCCTGAGTATTCATCCTGGAGCTACGAAGATGTATCATGATTTGAAAAAGTTATTTTGGTGGCCGGGAATGAAAAGAGAAATTGCGAGTTTTGTTTATTCTTGTTTGACTTGTCAGAAGTCAAAGGTTGAGCATCAGAAGCCGTCTGGGCTAATGCAACCGTTGGTTATTCCAGAGTGGAAGTGGGATAGTATCAGTATGGATTTTGTTTCTGGTTTACCGAGGACAATTAAGAATTTTGAAGCTATTTGGGTGATTGTTGACAGATTGACAAAATCGGCTCATTTCATTCCGATCAGAATGGATTATCCGTTAGAGAGATTAGCTGAGTTGTATATTGAGAAGATTGTAAGTTTGCATGGTATTCCGTCGAGTATTGTTTCGGATAGAGATCCTAGATTTACATCGAAGCTCTGGGAAGGTTTGCAGAGGGCTTTGGGAACTAAGCTGAGATTGAGTTCTGCATATCATCCTCAGACTGATGGTCAGACTGAGAGGACGATTCAGTCACTAGAGGATCTGTTGAGGGCTTGTGTTTTGGAAAAGGGAGGTGCTTGGGATTGTTATTTACCTTTGATTGAGTTTACCTACAACAATAGTTTTCATTCGAGCATTGGTATGGCACCGTTTGAAGCTTTGTATGGTAAGAGATGTCGGACGCCTTTATGTTGGTATGAGTCCGGTGAGAGTGCTGTGGTTGGACCGGAGATTGTTCAACAAACTACGGAAAAGATTAAAATGATTCAGGAGAAGATGAGGATTGCTCAGAGTCGTCAGAAGAGTTATCACGACAAGAGGAGGAAGTCACTTGAGTTTCAAGAGGGAGATCATGTGTTTCTTCGTGTTACTCCGATAACTGGGGTTGGTCGAGCTTTGAAGTCGAAGAAGTTGACACCTCGATTTATTGGTCCTTATCAGATTTTGGAGAGGATAGGAGAGGTAGCCTATCGTATCGCTTTACCGCCGTCACTTGCGAATTTGCATGAGGTTTTTCATGTGTCTCAGTTGAGGAGGTACATTCATGATCCGTCGCATGTGGTCCAAGTAGATGATGTCCAGGTGAGAGATAACCTGACTGTTGAAACATCACCTATGAGGATTGAGGATCGAGAGTTGAAGCAGCTGCGGGGTAAAGAGATTGCTTTAGTAAAGGTAGCTTGGGGAGGACCAGCAGGTGGCAATGTGACTTGGGAACTTGAGAGTCAGATGAAGGAGTCTTATCCGGAGTTATTCGCCTGAGGTATGTTTTCGAGGACGAAAACTCTTTTAGTGGGGGAGAGTTGTAACACCCCGATAAAAATAAGATAATTATTTAATTTAAGTTAATATTATATTTATTAATTTAATTAAATAATTGGAATTATTGGATTATTATTATTATTATTGGAATAAAAGTTGGAATTAGAAAAGGTCCCATTTGGTAAAAGGGTTATTTTCACGTGAAAAGGAAAAGAGACAGAAAAGTGGAAAAAGAGCCAGAGAACAAGGGTTGAAGAGAGGAAGAGCTTGAAGCTGAAGGATTGCCGGATTAACTCAGGTAAGGGGGGTTTATCGTCGTTTAATGGGTATTATGGGATAGCATGTCGTGGGTAGTGATAAACCATTGATTTGACTCTGATTAGAATGATGCATGATGAAATTGTGAACTTTTGGATGAACGAAATTTGGATTATAATTGAAGGGAATTCGTAGGAATTAGATGTAATAATGTTAGAATTTGTGAAATCGAATAGGGGATAATTCGTGTTAGATGATATGAACGATTACTGTGTAAAATTGGACTGTGGGAGGTTGGATCTGAAGAATCTCGTGGTAGAGAAAACCATAGCAGATCTGGAAATCTGGAAATCTGGTTTCTGGTCATACGCGTATGGCACTAGGCAATACGCGTATGAGATGGTCTGGTACGCGTATGGCACTAGGCAATACGCGTATGGATGAGGAAGATGATGTTTTGAACGTGGTTTGGTCTCTGTTGGTACGCGTATGGGGAAGTGGTACGCGTAGCATACGCGTATGAGATAGGTGGTACGCGTATGGGATTGGCTGAGAATTGGGCCATACGCGTATGGGACTAGGCAATACGCGTATGGGCAGGATTGTGATTTTTCTGTGCTGTTGTTGTGCAGTTTTGGTTGTTCAGCTGAGTAATGTAATTTAGCTGATGTATGATAGAGTAGGGATCATTTTCCGTTGTTTTGAGTAGTATAGGTATTAGTAGAGTGTGCTAAATGCTGTGATTGATTATGTGGTATGACATGATATGCATAATATGGTGAATGTATCTATCATGTATGAAATTATGAATGGACTGTTTATGCCTTAGAGTGTGAGCATATGTCAATTGTGGATGATTGTTGATGTTTGCATGACTAAGTGATTTGGCATAGCATAATGTGGCCTTTATGGTGGTAGCTAATTCCCATGGTGAGGAATTAGTGATGTTAGTCATTTTGTACTGTTGTTGATGTTTGCATGCTAGGTGATTAGCGTGCATAGCATAGCCCTTGGGGTGGTAGCTAATTCCCATGGTGAGGAATTAGTGAGTGAGTCACTAGGTCTCAAATGAGTGGGACTAGTGGGCTTGGTAGCCGTATCTGGATTTGATCGGTGAGGTTGAACTATATGTTCACGAATAGTCGGTACCGCATGCATGAAGTCTCATTGCATAATATATGTATGTATGGCGTATAATATGAATGTATGTATTCCAATATTATACGTGTGTTTTATGGTTGTGTTGAGTTTGAGTATGATGATGATGATGATTATGAGTTGATGTTGCCGTTGCTGAATGTGTGATCCGATTAGGGTGATTAATGTGTTAAATTACTTAACATGACATGATATTTTATAATGCTTATTATATCGATTGAGGAACTCACCCTTACAACTATTTTTCAGGTAACGAGCAGTGATTGAGTAGAAGCTAGTCCTCGGGGTCTAGTGTAGTTCCTTAGTGGGTCATGCTCTGGTAGATGTAACATCGGGACGGGATGTTTTACCTTATTTTCATTATTGGTTGTTGAATGATCTTACCTGTAATGTGTTACATGGTTTGCATGTTGTTGTTAATTTCTATCCGCTGCGAATTATGCAAATGTTTATTTTGATAAATAAATGAGTATGACCAGATATCTTGGAACACGGTGTGAAGTGTCAAGTGTGACACCCTTAGTTGCATATTTACTCTGATTTATGTTTGATGTTTTAATTTAATTTTGGGGTATTTTAGAAGGGTGTTACAGATTAGGGTTTTGACCTTTTATTTCTATTTTCAACATTTTATATCAATTATAAATTGTTTTTTAATTTAAAAAATGTTTTTAATATTTTCTTAATTAAAATATCTACGTGGAAGTTAAAATATTATGAATTGCTGACATGGATCCAAATAAAACCTGCCACCTCATTAATGAAGTTGACACATAAGCAAAGTTGGAGGGGGGGACCACACAAATTCAAATGTCATCAAAATTAAGGGACCAAAATAGCTTGTATTGTAATAGGGATACCAATTGTTTAAAACGCCCAAGTTAGGGGGGACCAAAAGTGCATTTAAGTCTTAATTTATTTAATTGGCAATTCTCAATTATATAATAAAATCATATCAAATAAGATAAATTTTATTTGTATATGTATTAAATAATACAATTAACATCTAATTAAATTAAATCTTATTTAATTTAATTATTTATTCCATTCTTAGTAATATATGTGTGTGACCTTGCAAGTTCTCGTAAAGTTGCGAATAATATCAAATCACTTATTTAATATTATAAATAGTAAGTTGTATCTGGTAAAACATCATTGTTAGTGAATTAACAAGAATGTCAGGTGATATGATAAACTTTTAATTATGATGATCATGTGTACAATCACCATTTTGCCCTTGTATTTATATTTAACATAAGGCATAATATGTGTCACACTTTTATAGTCCAATATTATATTCCTTGATATCCAAGTGTTCTTGATAATAACAAATAAGCTCGATATTTAGTATTAACTAATTTGAGCACAGCTATGTGTAGCGGTGTATTCGTCGCTATATGATCTATTGGTTAAATCATAAGCAAAGTATACAATAAACATAGAGTCGCCACCGCACTTTTATTTATCCTAAGGACTGGTTAAAAAGCGAACAAAAACCTAAGAAGTTTTACACGTAGAAAACCAATGAAAAGATCAGAGATCGGGGTAAGGGGTAAATTACGCAAAGGGAAGGTGTTAGGCACCCAATGCGTCCTAGGTACTCCTAGGGAGCCCTTTTCACACTTTGTTGTTTGAAAAATTATTATTTGTCATGACATAAGTATTGTGCAAACATGATTGGGATGATGAGGGAAGAATGTACAAATTAATTATTTTTGTGTTTGAACGGATGAACCCGTTGCCTACGTACCTTCCATCAAAGGTAAGGATCAAAACGCCGTAGTTCGGCTAAAAAACTTCCAAAAGTTAGTGGATTCAATTTTAAAACACAAGCTCAAAGGTCTTACGTTACCCATGGGAGAAAACTCAACCTTAAGAAACAACAAGTCCACCATGTGAGAAAAGCTTCAACTTGCTAGAGAGGGGTTAACCCTATAATAAGCAAGGAAGACTTACAATTCAATCAACTAAGGACAAATAAGTGAGATTAATATCAACCAACTAGGGTAAATCAAACCTATAGCTGATGTATGAAAACTTAATAAGCATGGACAAAGCCACAAAATCATTTGAATGGGTGAAGTTATTTGGATTATTTACAAAAAGTCAAAGTATGATTAAAGTCAATTCAAAATGAAGTATTTACAAAAATGAAGTTTGGAAAATCATGGACTTAAGGTCCAAGTTTCTAATTTGGGAAAGAAGGTGAGAATGTTTGCACAACATTTATTTCAAGTTTTTAAACATGTGTGAAAAGGTTTAGGACACAATGGGGTGAATGGAATAGAAGAGTGAATGTAAAACTTCTTAGGAGGGTCCACCTCTTGAAATCATATAGAAGATGATTCAAGTGGGTCCTTAGGAATAGGCTACAAATGAGCAATAATATGAACATGGTAACAGATGAAAGTAAGTAAAAGCGGATACTGGATGCCACTCAATGGTCTTATACCTGTCTCCTAAAACAAGTAAGGATATCAGAGGCCACTCTATGGACTTACACTAATCTCCATCAAAATAAAACAAAAAAAACAAAACAGAGAAGTCAACTGCCAATCTATCTGGACTTATGTCAACCTCCACAGTATGATCCTAGGACTACAAATGCCACATCACAGGGACTTACAATGAATCCTCACATACAACAACAATGCTCGAACAAAGAGCAAAGAAGATATGAGTGACCAATGAGGTCTTACACTCTATCTCTTCCATATCATGGGAACAAAAGCCAATCAATATGGACTTACAATTGTCCTCAATGGGAAAACATCAATGTCACAAGGACAAAAGAAATGATCATGCACTAATGGCAAACAAAGATGATAAATGCACAATGGCAATCAATGATAGTAAATGCACAATGGCAAATCAAGTAATCATGTATAAATGAATCAAATAATCAATCACATAAATTCAAGTAGCACACACTATAACCATTCAATGAGGCTCAAGCAAAAGGGTGAGGCATTAAAGCTAACTGTAATAGGGTTCAAGTAGCTCTTAACCTTGCCATTGAGGGGCTAAGGTGAAGCAGATGAAAGGATATGAGGGGTGTGCCTCATCACTCTTATCTCTGGTCAGAGAGAGTATTGAATATCAGAAGGGGTGGGAGTTCAGAAAGGGGGAACTCTCTCCACATTTTAGACTCGATGGATCTTGGGTTTGGATCTCAATGCTACAACCATGTAATGGGAGCAAGGAGAAGACTCACAGAATAGTGGGAGATAGGCTACATATCTCTTATATCCACCAATTGCCTCAAATGAGGACTTTTCCTGCTTGGGACAAACATAAACAATCACAAACATTGCCTCTTAAGGAGGACTTCAGACAGTTTGCCCGGCCAAATAACAGGCCGGGTCTCCAGACTACATGAAGAATAGAGAGTCTACCTCAATGCAAATTGCTATTTAAGCAAAGCAATGCAAGTTCTTAAGAGAACTGAGCAACTAAAGGGTACCTGAAATCAATCAAATATAATCAGCATCCCAGCATAAACAAAACAACAACATAATGATCAATCAACAATGTACAATCAAACAATAATGTGCATGGCACCAAGCTCAAGTGGCCCAAGCACCCTACAACACAAACAAATTAGTTCACAATAGTCAAAAGAAATAACTCAATCATGAATCAACCTCCTTAAGGCATTAGCTTTTTAACCTGAAAAGTCAAAGTCAAGCTCAAACATAAGTAACAAGACCACTAGGACAAGCCTAGGGTCCAAAGGAGGGAAAAAACTTAAAACAGCAAGTGAATCATGATTCAAAGTCAAGATAATTCAATTAATAAGAGCCTCCAATTGGTCTCATATCCAAACTATGCACTAATTTCATTTTATGCACATATTAAGGCAAAGTAAGCAATGTTGCATCACATATGGACAACCAGAATGATTTCAATCCAAAAAAATATCAAAACAATACATTAAATTCCACAAAAATTATATCCTAAACAGAGGGCATTCAATGAGCTACACATCAATTTTCATGCCATTTGGACAAAAGGAACTATGGGAATTAAATCAACATGTTAAAGCATGCAAAAACACAACCAAATTAAGTCACCAAAATGAGTATCAACCTCAATCCATTGGTAAAACAGTGAAATCAAATTAGAAATGAGTGGGACCAAAGCCAAATTAAAGCTTAATATGTTAGGAAGCACTCCATAAATTTTCATGTTCATAGGATAAGGGATGAGTATTTAATGACACATGTACATTTGTCACTCATAAAACAAACCAAAATTGCTAAACAGCAATCAAAAATCCAAATCAATTAGAAAACGGATCAATTAAATCCACAAAAATTCAGGGTGAAACCTAACATCAACATTATATCTCATGCAAAAAATCAGGGCCATAGGCCTTGGGGAAGCATGGAAAAATAAATCATGAACTCAGCATAGCATAGTGTGACACATATTGTCGTACTCAAAAAGAATAAATCATATCTAATAGACCAGAGGTCTAAAATTTACAAATCATATATCAAAATCTCCAGGAATGTGTCAAGAATCATCATATGAATTTTCAATTAATTTGGAGCTAGCATGAATATTTGGTGATTAAAATGGTAAAACACATGAATATTGCACACATGTCAAAAATCAATATACCATTCAAAATTCTACCAGGCACAACTTACACTACTATGCCTAAAAAAATTCTAGAGGAAATTCTGAATCCGACAAAAAATTCCACCTAATTTGGATTAAGAATGAGTTAATTAGGATTTTTTGAAGATTGGTTAAATATTGAAATAATTATCTAAGTTTAAATGAAATTAAATTAATTCAGCATGGCAAACTTGTAATTACTTGCGCCATAGCCAAAACGACGCAGTTTCATTAAACTGCATGTCAGCACGCTATTGGTCCATTCCGGAGGGAAACAAGATTCAAATGCGCGGCCAGGGAACTGAAGATCAAAACACGAATTTTCCAGAAAACTCCAAGAACATCAACGTGTTCTTCATGTTCATACCGGTAAACAGCAAATCATCACAAAAATCATCATGCCATATATGGATCGAATCCTCATTCCACCTAGATCATGGATCTAACAATGATTTGACCTAAATCTAATCATGCTTCACGGATCGAGCCAAGAAAGTTTCACAGTCAAACATTCAAATCCATATAACTTCATCAATACCTAACGAAAATTCATGATCTAAGTTGCAGTGTAATCTATGTTCCACGATCTACCTAAACCACATGCTGATTTCAAGAATCGAAGGATTCGAAATCTCACCTTATGAATGTGCAGTTCGTGTTCTTGAGCTTTTCGAACCTCCAATTGTCAAAACAGATGTCCTATGGTGTTGTGGAAGATGAATGCAAGTAGAAGTTTAGCTCGACACAGCTTGATGATGTAGAAACTTCAAGATGCCATGGATGAACAAGGTGATGACAGTTGCGGTTTAGCCAAGTTCTTCAAGATTTCTCCTGCAACAGTTCCTCGATAACACCTACAAATGATGATTAACACAAGAGGAACCAAAAAGAATCATGAAATTCGAAGGAAAAAGCGAGAAAAAGTTTGAAGAATTTTGAGAGAATTTGGAGAATTTTTGGTTTGGATCTGAGAAAATGAATTGTGATTAGCTGTTTCTGTTATGATTAGTCTATATATATGATGTACTAATGATGCTTGCTAATCACAATTAAGCAGATGCCAAGGGATTAATGAAAACCAAGGTGTTTTGCAAATTTGCCAATTAGTGGTGCATGAAGTAATATGGACGTGAACAGTAAACAATGCATGATCAAAACAGAGTTATGTATTGATACCAAAACTTCTGCATCAATGCATAGCACATATTTAACAGTATGGATCGATACCAAAGTCATATGCATCAATACATAACACTTTTTAACAGTATGCATCGACACATAACTTGTTTGTATCGATACATAGCATTTTTTAACAGTATGCATCGATGCGTAACTCGTATGTATCAATACATAGCATTTTTTAACAGTATGGATCGACACATAACTTGTTTGCATCGATACGTAACACTTTTTAACAGTATGCATCGACACATAACTCGTATGCATCGATACATGGAAAATTTCTGCCTTGCATGCATCGATGCGAAACTCGTACGTATCGATACATGGAAAATTTTGCCATGCACGCTCGGTGGTAATTTGATCATATCTCCTCAACCGTTCATCCGATTCTCATGATCTTGGACTTTTTGGAAATGGGAGAGAAAGAGCTACAACTTTCATGTTCAACAAAATTCCATTTGAAGATTTTTTTGATGATGAAAAGTTGAGTTGAAGTCGTTCCAAAAACTTGCCATTTTTTTGGAAACTTGAAACCATAGGTAATTTTTCCCTTTGGAAACTTTTGGTATGATCTCAAATCCTTCAATGTGAGTATTTGAAATGTCAAATGAGACTTGTTTGAACATGAATGGAGTATTTTTAATCACTTCCCACCTCCAAATCCACAATTGACTTTGCAGTTGACTTTTCTAGGGTTTTGGATGACTGGGCCATGTTCTGATGAATTCCAAGCCTCTTTCAATTGAGATCTTGATTCCAAATGGTATCACAAGTTATATGAACTCTTTATGAATGATCATGGTGTCCAAATTCTCAAGAATGGCCACCATCTATTGCTCAATGGCTGATTTTGACTGATTGACTGATGATTGTTTCAGCTGCAAGAAACAAGGTTAGATGACAATATTTTTGTACTTTTGGTTAGTAGACATATGAAAAGCAATGATATACAATGCAATACATGCTTGGTGATCAAGAACCACACTCACAAGATAACCCACCCACTAGGAGGGCAGCTAGGGTATGCAATGATCCTTGAGGCCATGATATGATATGATATGGGCCATGAGGGATCTTAGGGCCAAAATTGGGGTCTTACACTATGCATTTTACAATCTTACTCAATCACGAGGCTAATAAATATTACTCTCGTATATGTAAGAGAAGAAAATCTCATATAAGTCACTCATGTCTCTCTTCATTTGCCATACCCCAAAATTTACCCTCCTCTTTTCACTTTTCATCTAAGTTTTGGCTTGAGATTTATATGCACTCATTCATTCCTCATAGATGTGTATCATTCATTCATGTTAAAACTTTCAAATAATCATCATAGATTCAAAGTTTGTGGTTATTTACACCTAATAAAAGCTAGGGTTTGCTTGAGGATCAAGCCATGGGATTATGATAATGCTCATAATTTGAAATCAAAGGGTGAAACCATAATTTCTTGTGCTTGGGGCCTTGGTTTATGGAAGTTGAAATCATGGTGTTCACCTATGCATCAAAACCTTAATTCTTGACTTTGGTACTCATGGAACTTATGGTTAACTTTATGAGCTTGTGTTTGATCACCAAACATTAATCTTGGGGCCATTTGTTAGGAGATTTATTTGTGGAGCCTTAGTGTTTAGTTTGAGGTCCTTGATTTGATGGTTGGCATCATGAAACCCTAATCATGGATACTTGGCATTTGTGGACCATGTTGGTTTGACCATTGATCTTGTGATTAACTGAAACCCTATTCATTGGAGGTTGGTTCTTGATTACCATGTCATGCATCATCAATCATCAAGTGTGATATTTGTTCATGGAAATCATTCATCAAGTTGACCATTTGACCCACATGCCTATATTATTGGTGATTCATCTGATCTATGGCCTTGTTCAAGCATTCATGTCATGTGCATTCTATTTGGCCATTCCTAGTACATTGATGCTAGGCCTATGGTGCATTCAAGTCCATAGGTTCATGCTTCATAGTCATTGGTTCATGGTTCATCATTAATTCAAAGTCCTCATTCTAAAGGGCATGTTTCAAGTTCATTGAATCAAATTTGGTTGCATCCATTGCTTCATACTCCATGGTGTGTTCTTGGTACATTGGCTCTTGTTCCATTATGCTTCATAATCCATTGATTTGAGTCTTTTGGTGCATTCATTGGTCTTTGCTTCATAGTGAACTATAAACCCATTAGTTTTTTATTCATCATGGGTCCCTAGTCCTTTAGCTCATGTATCATCATGCATTCATAGTCCTTTTGATTCAATTGTTTTAAAGATGTTGGTTCATTCATTTCAAGTTATGACCTAAGCATGGATTTTAGAAGAAATTTCAATTTGAAATTAAGGTTTGATGCTTAATCATAAGAGACCATTTACATTCAAAATAAAGGTCCATTCATTCATTCATACAACATTTATATTGTCTATTACAAAAGAAAATACAAAAAATGAAATTTTTACAAAAGTTGACTTTTGGTCAACTGTTGACTTTTTGGTCAACTAACCTATTTTTTCATCCCCTAAACCCTAATGTGCATTGCATATTCACTTTTGCATTCTTCCATGAGATTCCATGGTCACTTGCTTCATGAATAAGAAACTTCATTTTTACACCAAAATTGGTTTTGGACATGCCTTGAAACTTGCCTTGAAACCATGTCTAATTCCACAAGCCTATAGCCATGCATCATGTAACACACAAACAATCATTACATTCATACATCATCCAAAATTCATACAAGGCCAATATCCAAACAAGGTTTCCACATTCATCAATCCAAGACAGGCTGTAACATTAGTTTCAAGAAAGCATCATCATATACTATTCATCAAGGCATGACAATACAAGTTTAAGTGAACAAGCTAAAACATACCCTAACCAAAATGTGCCCTATAGCCCTTGTTACATATCCAACTAACTTAAGTATTGTTAGTAGCTCAACACAAAATATCCTAGCAATCCCAAAATTGCAACAATTCACAACAGGTTTTACCTTGCAGATAAATTGCACTAGCATGTCTTTATGATGGATCTTTAGCCAACAATTCCATAGCCTATAGCAAGTCAACAAATCCACAATCTTCCAATAATTGAAACATGATCTGAAGCATTATCCTGCAGGTCATCATCTTGCAATGCATCTAACAATTCCATGACCTGCAGATAACTGAGTCACAACCACAATTTGCAAGTCACCTGCATCAGCCTACATTTTGCTCAAACCACATAACCTGCATTAGGTTCATCAAGTCATTCAATCAACACATTCCACTTGGTTTCTATGAACATAACCCGAAATAGCCAGTTACCATTTAATTCACTAACTAACCTAACTAACATTTCAAAACTCAACTAACGGAAAACTTGGTAACCAAAAGAAGAAGAAAAAAAACACCCAAAAGTAGTACCCAAGCCCCATTTCTCATTCCTCACATCCCCTTCTTCCTCGATCAGTTTCATGGCAAGAAGAAAAAATGAATACAAAATCATCTTCATATCTCTCTCTCTCTCTCTCTCTCTCTCTCTCTCTCTCTCTCTCTCTCTCTCTCTCCCCTCTCTCTCTCTCTCTCTCTCTCTCTCCTCTCTCTCTCTCTCTTCTCTCTCTCTCTCTCAACTACTTCCAGATAACAACTTTGGTTTCTCACATCAACTAAATATTAGTGGATTTAAATCAAATTGAAGTAAAGTGAAACAGAAAAGAACTTGGCGATAATGGCGACAACAATAATGGTCGGAGATGATGGTGGCTGAAGGATCGTTGTATGAGTTGTGGTGGATAAATGTGAATGGAGGGAGATGCGTATGAAGAATGAGGTGTGCAGAATTACGGAAGAGGATGTGGCTTCCGGCAACGCGCAAATGTGTCAGACGGATTTGCAAAGGAATCTCATCGCCAGAGCAAATTTGCGATGGCCGGAGGTTGCGTGCCACCAATTGATTTCCTGAAATATTTGTGAAATGTAACAATTGATTTTTTTTATTTAAATTTTGATAAATAATATTAAAAATGAACTAATAGTAAGTAAAAGATTTTTATTTTTTTATTTAAATTTTGATAAATAATAATGAGAATAAACTAATAATAAGAAAAACATTTTTATTTTTTTATTTTTTAGATTAAAAACAAAAAAAAAATTATAATAATTACTAAAAAATTCGAAAATAAAAAATAAAAAGATGCAATTTTTAATTATAAATAATGTTAATGAAGGTAAAAACATAAAAAATGAGAGAAGACTCTAACAATGGGGAAGTGGGATTCGAATTCAAGACCTTCTCATTACACATGTTCTTCTACCAATTATGTCATTTCATTTATTCAAAATAAATATGCACTAAAAAGATGGGCAAAATTTGGGGTACATGACATTTGTAAACTTCATCTGTGCATTTCTTAACTTCACATATCTTCTGGTTGCACATTCTATCATTACTAAGCTTATTCTGAGCTTATAATAACTCAGTCCTAGCCTTAACAATTTTAGAATGAAGTTCAGGAAAAGGCTTGGTCAACTTCTTTAATATAGGTTAAAGTCTCTGTAACTTCTTCCAAAGCACAAACATTGGTTTGCCCCTCAAAGGCTCCTTCCAGTTGGTGGGTATAGATTTCTCATAGCCCTCTACATCAGTTGCACTATTGAGAAACTTGAATTTTCTTTTCTTGCTAGTTTTGTTTTCCTCCCCATTCAAAGGAAGCAAGGCATGATCTGAGATACTTGGAGGTAATATAGTAAGGGTAGTTTCAAGGTGATCTTCGAACCACTCTATATTTATCATCATTCTATCTACTCTAGAATAGATAGCCCCGGCAAAATGCTTGTTGACCAGGTGTAGTAGTCACATAGATACAGAGGTAGGTGGGGTAACTTCACCCAGATCGGGATCGTTCTCAGCATATCTCTCTTCAGATAAAAGTTTGGCTTCCATCAACACCATATCCTTCTCTTTGTGCGAATGGAATTTCAGAATGAAGTATCCCTCGTCATTATAAAAACACTTTTTAAAATATTAATTTTGTAACATGTAGTCTATAGAGAAAATATTTATGTTTATTTTATTTTATCCAATTTAAACATGAGATCTTGAAATACTTTCACACTTGAAAATAAAACCAATCATAACAAATCTTAACAATTAATAAAAAAATATTTTATCTTTAATAAATCTTTAACAAATTAATAGCAAACTATTTTATCTCTAATAAGATATCATTATTACAACACAAAATACTTTCGCTTTAAATTCATCAATACTAAAAATATTATTATTATTACTATTTTCTTTCATACATTACATCTAATATTATTAACTATGTTGACACGCTATAAATACCTCTCCAAACCATAAGATGTATTCTTTTAACATTTTAAAAAATATATTTTTTTTGTAATTTTAGAATTGATTTTTATAAATAAAAAAAATTAATATTAAAAGTTTTTGTTTAACACAATTTTTATAAATTAAAAGATTAATTTTGTAAGCTAAATATACACTATTAAAGATTAATATATTGTCGAAATATCAAATTTATCAAAAGGATATATTTTAAAAATATTTTTTATGAAAAATTATTTAAAATAACTTTAAATTTAAATGATTTTTAAAATTTTAGTATTAAATTTTTTTTAAGAAAATGATGAATTACTTAAAATAACATTTTAAAAAAGAGTTTAATTGAAATGTGTAAAGATATTTTGCACAGTCAGTTAATCACAGTCATTCATTTTTTTTAGAGAAATTTGACTTTTTCTATAATCACATATAAAGTAATCCAAACGGATGATTGTGATGTATTGACAGTGTAAATTTTTTTACACTGACAGTGCATAACAATTAATCTCTTTAAAAAAATATTTAAATTAATGTTTTATTTGAAATTATTCTTAAAAAAAATAGTTTTTTTTTTAAATAAAAATTTTACAACACTATAAAAATCATTTAAAAAAACTGAAATAAAAGAAGGCAATTGTGGGATTTTATTAGATTCAAACTTTAATTATACTTGCTTATTATCTAAAATCTAAATCAATCATTAATTATTTTTCCATTTAAAAATATGTGTAGATATGTACCTTGATTTACATAGCACTTCATGTTAATAATTTAAAGATAATATTGTCATTAAATAATCGGTTATTTTTTCTCTCTCTAATATCTATTATTAACTAAAATATATATGGGTCCAACCAAATCAAATCATATAGAACTCATTAAAATTTGTTGAAATTAAAACAAATTTTATCTATCCGTAAAAAAGGGTGTATCTAAGATTTGGTAAAAACAAAAAAGTTAGTTTAAATTTGGGTATAAAAAGCATCCTTTGAATCTCTTTTGATCAATTTTTTCAAAGAAAAAAAAAGCTCAAATTGACTCCAATCCTAATGGCACCAAGTATATCATTGAAGAAAAAAAGCAACAAGAAGCAACATGCACCACCTTCTTCATCTTCTATCCAATCACTTCCAAGAGATTTGTTACTTGACATGATTATAAATGTAACCTCTCAATCTTTTCTTGATCTTTACAACATGAAATTATGTTGTCATGATTTTCTTAAAGTCGCAGAAGAAAACTATGTCTTACAAAAAGTTTCTTTGAATCAATTTCCATTGATTCAATGGTTTCCTAACAAGAAAGCATTATCCTTTTTAAAACGTTGTAAGGAAAGTGGAAATATTGAAAGCTTGTTTAGAGAAGGATTGTGCGAATACTTTAGTTATCCGAACGGAAATATATGTGGTCTTGAGAGGATAAAAATAGCCGCTCAAAAGGGTCATAAGGAAGCGACATACATGTATGGTATGATCTTGTTATGTTCCGAAAATTATGAATTAAGAAAACACGGACTTGAGCATATGCGTTCTTTGAGGATGTCGAAATGTATTATAAGTTCAAGAAAAAGAGTTCAATATTTAACAAGTTCATTATGGAAAAATAACGGTGTATTGGCGCGCAATCAAACTCCTCTCTGTGACTCGAAGGACACTTGCAAGGGATGGAGAGTGAAGAAAGGTAGATGGTTATTATTTGACGATGAAGATGATGACATTGAATCGTGTGAAGCTTGTAGATGGGATCATGAGTTAGAGTTCTTTTATAAGTTATTCAATATTTAGTGTTTTATGGTTAAGCTTAGAAATTTAGGCAAATAGTAAAGTATTGTCTTGTTAGTTTCATCTGTCAAACTTTTAAAGTGTCTGTAATAGTTTTTCTTATAGTAATAGATTTTCTAAATACTGCAAATATTCATTATTCACAGTTTGTTTTATCTCTGTTACACTTTTTTCATAAAAAATAAAACATTGTATTATTGTTCTAAATTGTGAACCGCACCATAACAACAGTAACATTTTGGTTATGGTTGTAATCACACTGGATTATGGATTATGACTGTAGACATCAAACACACTTAAATTGTATCTGCATCATAACCACAATGCAATAACCACATTCATTGCCTCAACACAATCATGAGTCAAGACCTGCATTGTCAAAACAGACTTGCTTCAACAACAAGGAACTATTCTGACGCGCTATATTCTCCGGCGCGTTCACCTTTTTGAAGAAGTTCAATTCAAGCATGTTTTTCGTTTCAATTATCCGACTTTTTAACTAAGTTGTTCTTGAATAATAATGTGGATTGTGTCTCGTTTGATTCTTGCTCAATAAATTTAAGGTGTGTCTTTATTTTGGATTGATCTGATGTTTCTGTTAGGCTTGTTGTCTAGTCTCTCCTTCTTCGGATCTTTCCCTTTCCAGTTTAAAAAAATAATAAATTTGAATTTAAAACATTTAAAATTTTTGTCAAAACAGAATCCAAACCGTGTGCAAAGAGTTTGTGATGTTAACAAACCATAGCTACCAACAAGGTAGCTTATATTGTTTTTATTTTTTCTCATTCTGTTAAATATGTACACATAATTGTTAATATTTTTTTAATAATTTAAATCTTACCTATCGTCGGGCAAAATATTTTATGTTTTACCGTATGTATATCAAAATATATATATATATAATGTTTCCATGAAAAATAAAAAACAATTCAATAAACTTTTAAAATTGAAAATAATATACAATATAGATATCCTTAAATATTTACAAATATCTATTTCTCTCTCTCCAATACAATCCAATACATAAACTCACAAAATCATATATCTAGACATGTCAACATAACCCGTACCCGCGGTACCCACTCGAACCCGCTCCGAAGTTAACGGGGAAAACCCGCTTTGACTGAGTTTGGATTTGGGTTTAGATTTTCCCCGATTATAAAATATGGGGACACTAGTACCCACCCCGAACCCGATCTCGAACCCATCCAGTTTATTTTATTATGTACATTATTATTTATTTTTGATGATTTAGAATATTAAATAAGTGGCCAATGTTTTAATATTTTGATTTGTATTAATTATTTAAAATATTCAAATGTATATACGAAATTTTTTTAGATTGTTTTATTTTTTTTTATTTGTAATGTAGTTTAATTTTTTTAAAAGTAAATATTTATATTAAAAATTGATTTCACTAAATGGATGGTGGCGGGGCGGGGCGGGGATACCCGAATCCGTTTGAGACGGGTTTGGATTTTAATTCTCCATCTTCGTTTGGGTTTGGGACGGGGAACAAGGATTATTTAGGGATTTGGGTTTGGGGAGGTAAAAACTGTCCTCAACCCACCCCATCGCCATGCCTATGATATATCCTTTACAAAATCATCAACTCCACTAAAATCTCTTGCACTTTAACTTGTATTGTCTAAACTTTCTTTTTGTTAAGGTCTTTAAGAACATTAATAAAAAATAATATAAAAGTATCAAATATATTAAATTTTAAAGATACCTTTTTTGTGATTAATTTAAATAGATATTTTACACACACATCTTACATATATCATTTTATTTTTCGATTCTATTAATTAAATTTTGATGCATGTTGATTGGTCCTATAAAAATGCATTAATGGATACATTGCATATATTAAAATATGCATTTCAATTCTAGTAGGTCTAAAATTATTTTTGACTTTTCCATTTAATTTTATTGAGATGATTTTTAAACTACAATTGAAAATATTGAAAAATAAATATATGAAAAATGCAACTAAAGTTGGGAAAAAAATCTAAATTAAGTTGAAGTATTATAAAGAAAAAAGAAAAGATAGAAAGTGACAAACCTACAATTATTTAGCCATTATGTAGAAAATATTCTCTTATCAAAACTCTCGTCTATCATTCAACTCTTTCAAATAAACAATATAAGCAATCACAAACAACAACAATAACGTTGTTACTTCACTTTTGATTTTTCAAATAAAAAATAAATAAAAGTTCAAAAAGAGAGAAAGTAGAAACAGAGAGAATAAAAAAAATAGTATATTCATTGAAAAAGAGATGAAATATAAAAAGAAATAGAAGGAAATTTTTAACTTTTATCACCACTCAGTAGTTAATGGAAGTTATAGATATATATTTTTTGTGAGAGATGGAAGTTAACTTTTCAATTGGTAACCAACAAAAGTTATTAAACATTCAAGTTATTTATAAAAAAAAATGGAGGGCAATTTTGAAATAAAAATATGTCATTCCAAAAACTTATATTCCCTTTATATATAGTTATAGATATCATAGTTATCCATATACATACTATTGAGCTTCAACTTATTTCTAGCGGTTATAGCCTTAAGCATATTTCATATGGCAGGATTAAGATCTAAGAGACATGAGTTAATCTCTTTTATCTTACCTATTTTATTAAGCCCAGACATGTTCTAGGACAACATTCATAGTTAATGATTTCAAGATTTCTGTTGGAAATCCACCACAATCTATGGAGAATTTTTATCAATCTTGATGAACAAGATTGTTATCAAACACGCAATGACAGTGAAAAGAAAAGAACAATTTAGAAAGAAAGAAAAGAAACGTTTAAAAAGAATAATGTTTTCTACAGAATTTTCTCTCTGCCTACAACCTGTGGAAAACTTTTTTATTCACTTTGCAACTGCAAAATTCTGTGAATACAATGTTATGAGTTCTTTCTTCTCTTCATACAAGAATAAAGATTACTCCCTCTATTTATAAATTTATGATCACGTCCCTGTTGATCACCATTTGCTTGTTCACTGGGTCGAACAACTTGTATCCTCCAGTAGAATGTTATCCTATCAGGATTATCTGACTTGACTTGTCATCAAGTTTTCTTCTCAACTGGTCTGGCACATGTCTATGTGTTATAGATCCAAACACCTTAAGATGACTCAAGCTAGGCTTGACACCAGACCAACATTCTTCTGGTGTGATTCCTTCTAGTTTCTTCGTCGAATATCTGCTCAGGATATATGTTGCAATCGACACAGCTTCTCCCCGTAATTCTTTGGATAAATGCTTGTCTTTCAATATACTTCTAACCATATTTATGATGGTTCTATTATTCCTTTTTGGGACTCCATTCTGATGTGGAGTGTAGGATGACACCACTGAAGGAGAATGGCGATCCAAAACGCAGCGAAAATTAAAATTTTCTTCTTTAGTGATCCTTACGAATGGGCATGATCAGTGATAGAAATTGTTACCTCTTATGACGATTGAAACCTTTGATGAAAATCTAAGGAGTGATCACGAACGTTGAATGGTGACAACACCTCTACTCAGTCCACACGAACGGAATCCTTTAGTCTCAGTGCTAGCTGCTAAGAATGAAGGCTTTGAGTGAGAGAGAGAGAGAGAGAGAGAGAGAGAGAGAGAGAGAATTTCATCTAATGAAATGTTTCTGCACAAGGGTTCTATTTATAGAACCACTTGTGTGGGCTGCAAGCTAAAAAGTCCATTTAAGTGTATGTGGCCCGTATCTTATGGTATACTAAAAAATCACTTAAGGGTGTGGTACCTTACCATATTTCGTATTCTACTTAAGTGCACCATACCTTACGCTTTTCCATAATTCACTTAAGTTCATTGTACCTTGCGGTGTTCCTTATTTACTCTATCTCTCATCAATCTGTCCTTTTGTGTGTGACCTTGTAGGTTTTCGCGACATTGACAATTATATTAAATCACGTATTTAACATAATAAACAGTGAGCGGTATCTAGCAACACATCAATGCTACCCAAGGCACGAAAATGTTATATGATCTGACAATCCTTTTTTGTAATAATACTTGTGTGTACAATTACCCTTTTGCCCTTATGTCTATATTGAACACAAGGCATAGATTGTGTCATCCTTGTCCAGTTCAATATTGGGTCCTTAGACATTTATCCTGTTACGCGGGATGGGCAATTTCCATCTAGGTCACTCATGCCCCTCAGCATGCTTCGTGGAGTACCCATCAACTGTCTTTATGGTCATCCAGTTACAGACAATGTTTGATCAACAATAAAGCACTCGACTCTACATCTAGGGTCCGTAGTGGTTTCAAATCGAAGGGTGGTATACACCACTATCACCATGAGAATAACTTATGACACTTTGCATAACATTTTTATATAGTATTCTCATAACGGGTCAATTCAGTGTAAATATTACTCCTAATATTCATACATATGTTTAAGACTTGATAACTCCTTATCCATGATCCATGAGGTATGATCATCAGTCTATATACATAATAGTCTTAATGCTTTAATGTTATCCCACTTCATAATAAAGCTCGACTACAGATATTTTAAGAATAATGTCCTTATGTTTAATGGGATCTCATGATTAAGTCACACTTGATACATTAAACGGACTAGCTATTCTAGGTACTTTATTAAATAAACATAATAAAGAAAAAAGACTTTTTTATTATTAATAAATAATTCGATACAAGTACCAAAAGTATTGGCCTCTAGGGCTTACACCAACAACCACCTCATGCACAATCCCTTCTTTCACACATAATGCGTCGAAGTCTTTCGACACATATTCTTCACAAAAACTCAACAAAAGGGTAAGTGAAACACGATAAGGATTAGGACAAAACATGCTATGACAAACGTAAGTAAGATTAGAGCAAAACAGAAAAAAGCAAATGCTACTGTCGCGATCGCTACTGTCTCGCCTAGCGAAGGCTTGGCGAAGCGTCGCTGCATGCTCGCCTAGCGACGGTGCTAGCGAGCGCCTGCGGGTTTTGGATTTTTCATGGATAACAGTATGGTTTCAGAAACCTCAAACCCTGTGGCATACACTTCAGAAATTAAACGATTAAGCATTCAAGGCATTATTTATACATTCATACATAATTATGAACCTGTGGGCAAAAACCTAATGAAATTCATCCATCATACCTCAAACATTCAGAGTATTCAACTTCAAAGCACAAAGGTAATGGGAATAAGGGCAAACCTGATTGGAGAGCTTGATTGAAATTGAGTTGCACCCGTGAGGTTTACAAAACAATCTTTAGGGTTTATGTGAGGAAAAGGTGATTCTGTGCAGTTGAGTTCCCTTCAGGGTTTGGAGGCTGCTCTGAGTTCTCTGTCAGATAGTCTCTCCAGGTTTTGTCCAGGGTTTTGTTCCAAGGAAACCTCAGAGTATTTTTGCTTCTCTCCCTTTTTCTGTCTGTTCTCCCTCTTTTATAACCTGATTTTCATGGCTTTGTGGGCTCAAATGAGAGAGGTCCAAGTCCAAGATTTTTCTGTTATATTTTATTTATTTATTTATTTAATTAATTTTATTTTATTTTTCGTTTTTTTTTTTTTCGTTTTTTTTAAAATAAAGTTTCTTGGATCTGATTCTGATTGGCATGATGAAATGGAATATGAAATGTTAAATGACCTAAAAATGAATGCGTGAATAAGGAGGGGAAATTTTGGGGTGTTACAGCTGCCCCTATTCAGTCATCAGCTAACCCGAGCAGGATGAAAGCGAACAGCTTATCAGACAAACAGGGTGAGCTGTGATTGAATACCAAAGACAAACCGAAAATTTGTGCTCCGAGAACACCACAAAAATGCTGAAATACACCGCGTTGTTTATTTCTCTTCCGATCCTCTGGCTGAATCTGAATCAGTCTTCTGACTTAGTCTGGAGTTTCGATCCTCTGGCTGAATCTATACTCAATTTAGTCCTCTGGTTGGATGTTAATTTTGATCCTCGGGCTGGATACGGTTTCAATCTTCTGGCTAGATCTTCTTCGATCTTCTGGCTAGATCTTCTTCGATCTTCTGGCTAGATCTCCTTTGTTTCGATTCTCTGGCTGAATCTATTTTCTTTGATTCTCTGGCTGAATCTACTTCGATCTTCTGGCTAGATCTGAATTGTTTCGATTCTCTGGCTGAATCTATTTCCGGTCTTCGGGCTAGACCTGACTTCGATCTTCTGGCTAGATCTACTCCGATCTTCTGGCTAGATCTCCTTTGTTTCGATTCTCTGGCTGAATCTATTTTCTTTGATTCTCTGGCTGAATCTATCTATTTTTCGGTCTTCGGGCTAGACCTGACTTTGATCTTCTGGCTAGATCTGGATTGTTTTGATGATAAATTCCCATCATCAGGATCTCGCATCTGGGGCATGCGCTGGTTGACCCTCTTTCGAAATCTATAGTCCTCATGTTAGATATGCAGCTTCGAGAATATCTCACTTTTGGGCTTCGTACATATTCTTCAGGCTAGAACATGTTATAACGACTCTTCGATTAGACTTTGTTTTTTAAATGCGATCCGCAGGCTGGATCCTCTTGTAGGTTGATTTTCTGTTGAGCTGTCAATCTATTCCTCCAGCTGGCTTGCTGGGGAAATAATGCTCGTAGTCGACTCTCTGGATGAATCTTCGAAATGACCCTCAGGCTGGATCTCTGGAAAACGATTCTCAGGCTGAATCTTCGAAATGACCCTCAGGCTGGATATCTGGAAAACGATTCTCAGGCTGAATCTTCGAAATGACCCTCATGCTGGGTCACACACACACTTGATCCTCTGGCCGAATCTCATGACTTTGGTTGTAAAGTAATTTTTCAGTCTGCTTTGAAGAACCTGTTTATCAGCTTATGTGTATGTTTGATATGCATGCAAATGCAAATGCAAATGTTGTACATGGTGCAAAAGAAAAAAGAAATCTGCTTGGGGAAGCAACTCTGGCAGGGAGCGGATCGCTGTATCAATCCTTGAATGCTCTGTGGGGAACGATCCATCTGCCGGGACCGGGGAGCCACCGAAAATAAATCGGCCTTTTTTGAAAAGTTAACCTTGCTGAGGAAGTATCAACTATGGAAACTTTGTTTGGCGAGGCTCTGCGAGGAGAGTCTGTGAGGAAAGCACTTCATGGGAAAATGTCGTAGGAATCGACCTTTGCTGGGGATATGAACTTGCTAATCGTCCTCAGGATGGGGATTAAAACAAATCTGTTAAAAAAAGATAATTTGTTGGGGACGAGATGAACACTGGGAACACCACCCTCTTGTCTGTTGGGTATGCGACTACTCCGCTGTTGCTGGGAAGATACAGTCTGGCACTGTCGACTCCGCTGGGGATATACAGTCTGGATACTGTCAACTCTACTGGGGATATACAGTCTGGATACTGTCAATTCTACTGGGGAACCTGCACTGCAGAGGAGAGGCTTTGTCAACCGCTTGGGGGTGAGGATTCATGACTTGGCATCCGGTTCTTGTGACCTGCAACCAAAAAATACACGTATGCCCCGGGGATTTACTCGGTTTGAATTCACCGTCAGGGATTAAGCACATTCAAAGCAATTTTGACTGTTTTCCTGCGCAAGTCATCTGCAAAAGCCACCATTACATTCAGATGCAATATGTTTCCTCAAGAATTCAGACATCTTTTGCAAGCAAACTGATAAATGAAAAGTAAAGAGGCTTTTTAACTGAATTATTCGACTTTTGTTGGTTGAAAAGTTTGTGCCTGGAATAGGCGAGTACATCAGGAAGCTGATCCCTGGAAAGAGGCGATCGCTATAAATTGAACAAGAGAAACTATCCTAATGGCAATGTGGAAACGGGGTCCCACCGAGTTTCGACTCTGCTATGGCTCGTATGTCCTCAAGACGCTCTGTTCATCTTGCTTTCTGAAGTGGATGATTAGTCGATCTTTTACCTTCGAAGATTGCCGGATTGAATGAAACGGTGATATAACACGGATGAACTCAGATCACAGTTATTCGCTCATTCCCTAACTTTTGCGTGGACCACCCTTTTGGGTTTTCAATCCACCGGGATACCCTTTTTTGCCTGAGCCGCCCTTTCGGGTTTTCGACTCACCGGGTGTACATTTTTTTTTTTATATCCCTAATTTTTGCCCGAACCTCTTCATTCTTTTTTTTGGTTCGTCGGGATGCCCCTTTTTTGCCTGGACTATTCTTTTTACTGTCCAGCGGGTCTATTTTATGCGAAGTATTTTTTAACTGCGTCTAAGTTGACAGGGGACGGGAAGTCTTCGCCATCCATGGTTGTTAGCATCAGAGCTCCGCCAGAGAAAACTCTTTTAACCACGTATGGACCCTCGTTGTTCGGTGTCCATTTGCCCCTGTGATCTGTGTTGGGAGGAAGAATTCTTTTGAGTACCAATTCACCGACTCGATACTCCCGAGGACGCACTTTCTGATCAAACGCTCTCTTCGTCCATCTCTGATATAGCTGGCCATGGCATATAGCTGCTAGTCTCTTTTCCTCAACTAGGCTTAGCTGATTGTATCGAGAACGGACCCATTCTGCTTCGTCCGGCTTCATTGTTGGTGCAGGGAAAAGTTATTCTGGCACAAAATGGCATATGAACCCCCTCCGGTGTGATCAACACTGCACCAACTCCGCGACCATTGACGTTGACCGCCCCATCAAACATCATAATCCATTTTGGATTCAGGGTCAGGCCCCTCCTCCAGGAGTGGTTCCTCGCAATCTTTCGATTGGAGAAACATGATGTACTCATCAGGAAAGTCGAACCTCATAGGTTGGTAATCATCAATCGGTTGTGCGGCAAGATAGTCTGACAAGACACTTCCTTTGGTGGCTTTTTGTGAAGTGTATTGGATGTCATACTCTGTCAGCATCATTTGCCACCTAGCAACCCTGCTGGCTTTTCAAAAATATACTTGACTTGATCCATCTTTGATATCAATAGAGTCGTGTGAGTCAACATATATTGTCTTAGTCGGCGAGCAGTCCATGCCAAAGCACGGCAAGTTTTCTCGAACAGTGAGTATCTTTGTTCACAGTCGGTAAACTTTTTGCTAAGGTAGTATATTGCATGCTCTTTTCGACCTGACTCGTCATGCTGACCAAGCACACAACCCATTGACCTTTCTAACACAGTCAAGTACATGATCAACGGTCTTTTCCTCTCGGCCTGTAGACTGGCCCCGATCTTGATCTCTTTCTTATCGTCTTCGGTACCAATGTTGATGGTCTCAACCACCTCCTGATAAGGTGTGATAGCTCGGTCCTCCTGTTTCAACAACCTGGCTAACTCCTCGGGCAATTCACAATCTTCCTCAACCCCTTCTTCGGCTTGATAGATAGGATTGTCGAAGTCATACTTGGCCATAGCAGTGTCGTTAGCAGTGAGATCCGGGTGATCAGTTTTACGAGGTGTTTTTTGGAAAGAAAAACGAAAAAGAAACATTGCCATTTTTGTAAAAGTAAAAATAATTGAAAGAAAGAGAACACAAAATTGTTTGCAAAAGCTGTCCTTTATTGATGATGAAAATAATTGCGAAATGTAACTAAATGGATGGCCCTACAGATGAGTCATTACACCTTGGTCAAAGTGTAAGACTTTGTTATGCATGTGATAAAAGGAAAACAAATAAAATTACTCCTTCAGTAGAGTAAACCGGACGACTTTTTCGGACGACCAATTGTCGAGCTTTTCTCCTGGGACACACGGGCGAATCCAGTTATCTAAGTCACAGTCGCTGTCAGCCTTGTCTTCATCTGCAGCATTGACGGTGTGGGGAGAAACCAAACCCCCGCTGGAGAAAGTACCGACTTCATTCTTCTGAGACCCCGGAGTATACCCCAATCCAAACTTGTCTTCTTTTATGATTGGCTCCACAAATTTTCCCCAGCCTTGGGCATTACCAGCCTTAACCACTTCAACAGCTTGCTTGTATGAAGAGATAGAAGTCCCGACCTTCTCAGACTCAGGTGAAAAGACAGTTTCGGGCGCGACCTCACTGATGTTTATGGCTTCGAAGCCCTGACACAACATCTCATGCATCTCGCCATCCATCTCCATATACTTAAATGTAGACAGGTGGCTAACAAAAATATCCTCTTCACCACAGACGGTGACGATCTGACCTTCTAGTCCATATTTGAGCTTCTGGTGGAGAGTAGAAGTAACAGCATCGGCAACATGAATCCAGGGTCGACCTAGCAGACAGCTATAGGCAGGCTGGATATCCATCACATAAAAGGTACTCTTGAATACCTGCGGTCCAATCTTAACTGGAAACTCAACTTCGCCACAAACAGCTCGCTTAGAGCCATCAAAAGCCCTTACAACTAAATTACTCGGCCTTAGGGTGGCGTCATCGCAATCCAACTTCGTTAAGGCTTTCTTTGGGAGAACATTCAGAGAAGAACCTGTATCAACCAAAACATGGGAAAGCACCGTCCCTTTGCATTCCATTGTGATATGCAAGGCTTTATTGTGATTCCTGCCCTCAGATGTTAGGTCATAATCGGTGAAACCTAGCGCATGGCTAGTGTGTACATTCGAAACTACCGACTCCAGCTGGTCAACAGTTATCTCTGGGGGAACATAAGCCATATTCAATACTTTCAACAAGGCTGCTTTGTGAGCCTCAGAGCACATCAATAATGAGAGAATGAAGATCTTTGAGGGTGTCTAATTTAGCTGGTCGACTACCTTGTAGTAACTTTTCTTGATAATCCTCATAAACTCATCCACTTCCTTCTCGAATGCGGTCTTAGGAGGAGCTTCCTCGGTAGTAACCTCTTCGGTGGATACCTGTTTTCCTTTAGCCTTGGCAGCTGCCTCAGCTTCAGCATTCGTGCACAATGTTGATGGTGCAAATAGGCGTCCACTGCGAGTGAAGCCACCAATTCCTCCAACATTGTCTACAGCGGAGTTACCAATGTCAATGTCTTCTTCGTTAACTTTCTGCCCCTGGCAGTAGATATCAGCCCCATAGTGCCACGGGATAGCATTGTCTTTCTCATACGGAACAGGTCCTGGTACCGTGATGGTGACCGGACCAATCAAAGTCGGTTGAGGGTTGTCAGAGTAAATTGGTGCTGGACTTTCTGGGAAATATATTATTGTCGGAGCGGGTCTCTCGGGAACATATATTTCTTCAGGAGTGAAATAAAACGTTATTGTCGACACATCATTCTTCACTGGACGAGTCTGATCGAACTGAAGACAACCTTCATCTATCAGTTGCTGAATACCCCTTCTCAAACTATCACATCCGTTCTCGGCAGCTTGACAATTTCTGCACTCTCCCCCCACAGCCCGGGAAAATCTGTCCTCTCAAAAGTCGGTCTTTGACTACCGATAGCGAAGTCTTCACTTTAGTCACATCAGAAACCAAATTCAAAATTTCCCCGCTATCAACAGCATTAATCCTCTGCCCTCTGTGGGCTGGCATCGGGTTTTGGATAACATTAGGCACCGGAGAAAAATTGATAGCCTTGGCGTCTCTCAAATCTTGCACCTTTAGCTGGAGAGCCTTGCAATTATCTGTAGTATGGCCAGGTGCGTTGGAGTGAAAAGCACATCTGGCGTTGACATCATAACCTCTAGGCAGATTGTTGGGATCGACTGGTGGGGCCAGAGTTCTCAACGTAACCAGATTCATGTCAATCAGCTTGGGAAGTAATACAGAATAAGGCATTGGGATTGGCTCAATGACCCGTTCCGCCTTCCTTGGACGTTGTTGATAGGGTCTCTGTTGACCCGGATTACCTCCTTGTTGTTGATTGTTGTACCTGGGTTGTTGTTGCGGATGATACTGCGGTTGAGGAACAGGTGTTGGAATAGTGACTGCGGCCACTTGATCTTGATAATAATTAGGGCGTCCTCTGCCCCTGCCTCTACCGGCATATACAACGCTCGTCTCACCTTCTCTTCTTCGCTGACCGTTACCAGCAAACGGATTTCTTGGGAACTGATGAGTTGGAAGCACTGTTGTCTTGAATTCGGCCCATCTTTAACAGACTCTCGATCCTTTCTCCAGCAATCACTATCTCTGCAAAGCTGATTGACGGGAAAGCAGCCAATCTCTCGATATAATTGCCTTGAAGAGTGTTCATGAACATGTCCGCCATCTCCCTTTCAGACATAGGGGGTTGGACGGATGCAACAATCTGTCTCCAACGCTGAGCATATTCTCTAAAGGTTTCCTTGGCAGTCTGAGACATTCCTTGCAACAAGGTCCGATTTGGAGCCATGTCCAAGTTGTATTGATATTGCTTGACAAAGGCCTTTGCCAAGTCTTTCCAGCTCTTGATGGTAGTACGAGACAAATGAGAATACCATTCACGAGAAGCTCCAGTTAAACTGTCTTCAAAATAGTACATCCACAGTTTTTCATCTTCAGTGTGAGCTCCCAACCTTCCCAGATAAGATTGGAGATGAGTGCGTGGGCAAGAAGCCCCGTTGTATTTCTCAAAAGTAGGGGGTTTGAACTTGTGAGGGATCCTTACTCCCTGAACCAGACCAAGATTGGTGACATCAAAACCTAAGGAATTTTGAGACTCCAAAGATTTGAGCTTCTCAACAAGCTCATCCATACGGCGAGTGGTCTCGAGGGCCTCGTCGTGCAAAGAAAATTGATCATACTGACAATCTTCAGTAACGGGGCGCCCGTTAATCCGAATCCCTTGATTCACATTGTACCTTCCGCCAATACCATTCCCAACATTTCCTGTGTTGCCAACATTACCCGGGTTTCCATCAACATTTGCGTTACCCGCGTTTCCAGTGTTCATAGGGTTATCAGCGTTCCCAGGGTTACCAGGGTTACCAGGGTTCCCAGGGTTACCAAGGTTCCCCTCAGTACTTGGTATTTCCACCTCTGGATCGGGCCTCGGTTGCTCAACCAATTCCCTAAGCTTTTCTTGGCCTTCTGCCATACCAGTCATCAATGTCATGAACTGATCCATCCTTTCACGCATATCAGCCAGTTCTTTCTGTATCTGGTCCATTGCTAGTCGTGGACGGTTTTCCTTTGTCGGGTACCTGTGAACTCACTTGGGACCAATAACTACCTGCAACAGGGAACAAACATTAGACACTGCGGTGACACCTACAAAACAAACAAGGGTTAGTATGTATGGTATGCGATGCACTGCTTATTCGATTTTAAGGCCCCCCCTTAAAAAAGGGAATACCCTGCAAATGAATAAGCATGAGATGTTGGATGTAAATATGCAGATGATGTTATGCAATGCAATGGCATGTCAATCAGAATTGCTGGATCTGCTTGAACATCTGTCAGGTTGCACTGCCTGGAGAGAAATTAAGAGGATCAAGCAAAGCACACCAAACAAAGGTCGTGGGATGGATCATGTTATCCTTAATATCAACCATCCATTTTTGGTGGATTATGGTTTACACCTTATCAACACCCAAGTTTCATTGATATTAAGGATACCTGAACGGATCAACCATGAATCAAGGGTTTGTTGCAAGTCACGAGCATGGAGTTTAGGTTAAGAACCACCCAAAGGGAGTGTACTAAGGTTTAAACCTGCCAAACATGTTCTACAAAAGGTTCCCATAGTCATAATCCCATCTTTCGGATATTATCGTAGGAACGACTACTCGTATTCCAAAAATATTCTCAAGAGAGACTCTTATGAGTGTAGTATCGCGTAACAATCGTATCAAATCTTACACTTGAACGACTTTCGCACTACGTTCTACGAATAGGCCAAGATGGGTTTGGTAAACTAAGGTCCTTGGCTTCTAAGGTATATATTGGAAAAAGTAATGTCTAACCACAACTTACTTCTGTGACATTATTGATCCCAACATGACCTCCACCAAGTGAATGGGCTTGCAAGTCAACTTGCTAAGTGTCATACGGTGAACTGACTTTGTGTGTTTTGCTTTTAATCGCAATGTCGCGGATAGCAAGAGTCGCCACCGACTTTTCTTTTATCCAATAAGGAAAGGTGGAAAAGAACAGGAAAGACCTTAATTAGATTTTGGGTTCGGGAGGTACATTATACAAAGGGAAGGTGTTAGCACCCTTTGTATCCATGGTTATCCATGGGCTCTTAATTGCTTGATCACTTATATTATTTTTTCTTGTCTGAAAAAGTGTTCGTGAATTGTTTAGAAAATGTTTTGAAAAAGAGAATTTAACTTTGTAATGATTCTCGTATGAATGTATACAAAGTGGTTATCTCGTTTAGTTTTGAAAATGGTTTAGAAAAATATAACTCAATAATGATTCTAGTATGAATGTATACCAAGTGGTGATTTTCTAGTATTTGTGAAGTGGGAAAAGTATTTTTTAAGTTGTGAGTAAGCAATTAAGAGTTATACCTACCCAAGGTCTTTATGGGCATTTCCTATCCTTATGAGGGTAAAACTGTCCTTACTATTGAGAAGTAAGTAGTCTTGTCCTTTGGATGTAAAAGGGTCATCGTAGGGTCATTGATCGGTCACCGAGGGCAACAGTTGTGAGGATACCTTAGCATTCGAAGGGACTATCATCATTTAACCGTAGGCTACACCGAAGGGTCATCGAGGGACAAAATCATATATTCGAAGGCAACATCCGAGGGACTATGATTTATTTTATAGGGACATGATGATTTAATCGAATGGTCTTTGCTAAGTGTATCCCCACATTCGAAGGACATGACCATAATACCGTAATACCGTAAAGTAACAAAGAGAGGTCCAAGATCACATATTCAAAGGCCGTATTTTACAATCAATTAGGTAATTAGGAGGAATCCCCACATTAAAATTAATACATTAAGATCAATTAAGCAATTTAGGGGGGATCTTTGCCATAAAATTAATACATTAAAATCAATTGAGTAATTCAGGGTGAATCACCACAAGGGTATCCCACAAATAAAGTGGAATACCTAAACAACAATCTTTTCCTGGGGTGTGTGAACCTTTGCAACATTCAGCAAACGGGTTAGAATACCAAATCAGGGTGCAATCGAGGATTGCACCGCAAAACGAACACAGCAGTATGCATGTCAGGCAAACAACGCAGAATTAACATAGAATAGATCAGATAAGCATAGGACATAACAACCAAAATATTAGCGACTGTCACGTTCGCCTCTGCCTCGCCTAGCGAAGGCCTAGCGAATATTCGCTACATGCTCGCTTAGCGATGTGCTAGCGAGCGGCTGCGGGTTTTGAATTTCAGAACAGTATAATCTCAGCATGCTACAAGCCTTATGGTATTCAATTACAGAAATAATATGGTCAAACATTCAGGATAGGCAGGCATACTTAAACTCACATGCAAAATCTAACTACATATCCAAAAATTCGATTATGATGCATTATGTATTTAGAGATTACCGATTAAAAGCATAAAACAGTAGTGATGCGCAAACCTGTTGGCAATGGAATTGCAGCTTTGGAATGGCAAATCGGGTCGAATTGGGCGGAGGTAACTTCGGTGCGGATGAGCGGCCTTCAGGGTTTCTTTACTCGGACTTCTCTGAATTGGTCTCCAGGGTTTCTATGCCAGGGTTTCCGTCTGTCCTCCTCTGTCTTTTTTTTCCTGACTGAAGCTTGGCTATTTATAATGCTCTTGTTGTGACCTAATGGGCTCAGAGTGAAGCCCGAAAATTCTGATGTTCGCAAGCTTCGCTAGGCGAGGGAGTTGCTCGCCTAGTGAGCAAGCTAGTTTGGGCTTTTTCTGGATTTGGTGCTTCGCTGGGGCGAGTGTCATGACGAAGGGTTCGCTAGGTGAAGGAATTGCTCGCCTAGCGAGCAAGTTAGTTTGGGCCATTTTGGATTGAGTCCGTTGTGAGCTGGGCTTTTGTTCCTTTAAGGTCAGTGCCTTGGGGAATAAGTCGGAGTGTTTTGCAAAATTAATGGGCAAATTTTGGGGTATGACAACTGCCCCTGTTCAATATTCTTGAACCGAGAGAGTTAGGAGGGCAAGTATGCCATTCGTGGTCTGGAGGGGGAAGATTATTGAACACTAGAATGCCCCAAAAATTTGCACTTGTCAATTAGTCTTGATGGAGATGGGCTTAAAGATGCCATCCAGGAAGTTTGATGATGAGAGTTTCAGATTGTGTCGTACGTTAGACGATATCTGAAGACATGGGTGTCATACCGGGTCGTACGCTAGACCGTATAGTGAGTCCTCCATTATGCTGTCGACTTCGCTGGGGAGTCAGAGTGTGTTATACGCTGCTGGGGATAAGGGATCAGAATGGATCATACGCTAGACCGTATCCGAATAGCAGAGTGAGTTGTTCATTAGGCGGATGACTTCACTGGGGATGAAAGATCAGAATGGATCGTACGCTAGATTGTATCTGAGTTGCAAGATGAGCCGTCCATTAGGCTGTATCTGAGGATGAAAGGGGTAGTCGTACGCTAGACTATACTTCAGAATGTACCGTACGCCAGGTAGCCTATGAGGAGATGAACATTCGAATGGGTCGTACGCTAGACCGTCTCTGAGCAGAATGGGTCGTCCGTTAGGCTGAATCTGATTACGAAAAGGGGGTAGTCACACGCTAGACTACACTTCAGAAATGTACCGTACGCTAGGTAGCATCTGAGGGAATGATCATTCGAATGGGTCGTACGCTAGACCGTCTTGAAATAGTTGAAGGAATCATATGTTGGGCTGAATCAGAGTGAACCGTAAGCTAGGTTATATCCGACGATATTTGTTGTGTTTGCAGTAAATGTCTAGGATGAGTTTAAAGATACCATCCTTAGGAGGATAATTAACCTGAAAAATAAAGTTAGCTTCATGCCATGTCATGATGCATGAGATGTTTTATGCTTTCGATAATAAATGCGAACAATGTATGCATGCGCATGCTGTGAATGAATTATGCATCTGAAAAGTTCTTCCCGAGGACTCTACTGGGGAAATAAATCTCAGTCTTCTGGTTGGAGATACTGGTATCGGTGCTCCTTTCTTAGCTGGGGATACTCGATTCTTGTCTGATGGTAGAAATATTCGACAGAGCCTGGCTGGGGATGGATGAGATGATCAGCCTGTTTGGTGATTCTGACCTCTTCTGGGAAATAGCTGGTTTTGCCGGGGAATAGCGCCAATTCCTTCTGGGGAATAACAGGCTTTCCGGGGGAATAGAATTGGTAGCGGATTCATTGGAAGCATGGTTAGATCTCCTCCTTGATCCTGAAGTCTAGTGGTAATTACTATGGCCATTTTTATGTATGTATTTTTGGTAAACATTGATCATATTCAAATGCATATATTAATTCAAATTAAATCAATGGACGTTTACGCAAACAAAACAGACAAAGTAAAAACAAAATCATCTTTTGGGAAATAAAATTGTATTGATTTTGAAAGAGGGCCTATAAACAGGCAATTTGTGTACAAAGAGACAAAAATCCTAGTAAGAGGAAATTGTCGAGAAAACAAAGAAAAAGCTATGAAGGAAAAGCCCTGTCGATTTTAATTCTGCCACTGTCATTATGTCTTCAAGTATCTCATCCCTTGTTGTCGGATGGAAGTGATTAGCTTGTTCACTCCTTTGAACTGGGTTGAAGCTGACCGAGAACGGGACATAGTCTTACGCTTTAATCCCTAATTTTTGCCTGGACCGCCTTTTCAGGTTTTCAGTCCACCATGATACCCTTTTTTGCCCAAGCCGCCTTTTCAGGTTTTCGACTTGCCGGGTGTACATTTTTATATGTTTATCCCTAATTTTTGCCCGAACCCTTTTTGGCTCGCCGGGATGCCCTTACTTTTGCCCAGACACGTCGACCTAGCGGGTCTTTTATGCGTAGTATTTTTTAACTATGTCCGCGTTCACCGGATGCGGGAAATCTTCACCATCCATCGTAGCAAGTATCATGGCTCCACCGGAGAATACCTTCTTAACTACAAATGGCCCTTCGTATGTGGGACTCCATTTGCCCCTGGGATCACCTTGTGGTAGAATGATACGCTTGATAACTAAGTCGCCGATTTGGTACACTCGTCTCTTGACCTTTTTGTTGAATGCCTGGGTCATGCGCTTCTGATATATCTGCCCATGACAAACAGCCGCGAGTCTTTTTTCATCAATCAAATTTATCTGATCGAGTCGAGTCTGAATCCATTCATCCTCATCTAAGCTTGTCTCTTTCATGATTCTTAGAGAGGGAATCTGAACTTCCACCGGTAAGACGGCTTCCATTCCGTAGACTAAAGAGAAAGGAGTTGCCCCTGTCGAAGTGCGTACTGAAGTGCGATAACCATGAAGTGCAAACGGTAACATCTCATGCCAGTCTTTGTACGTTACTGTCATCTTTTGTATGATCTTCTTGATATTCTTATTAGCAGCTTCCACGGCACCGTTCATCTTTGGCCGGTACGGAGAAGAGTTATGGTGTTTTATTTTGAACTGCGTGCAGAGTTCAACAATCATCTTGTTGTTCAAATTAGTGCCATTATCAGTGATAACTCTTTCAGGGATGCCATATCAACAAATAAGATTATTCTTGATGAACCGCGCCACCACATTCTTGGTGACAGAAGCAAATGAGGCTGCCTCTACCCACTTCGTAAAATAATCAATAGCAACAAGAATGAAACGATGTCCATTAGAAGCAGTAGGTTTAATCTCTCCAATCATATCAATGCCCCACATTGCAAAGGGCCAAGGGGCCGTCAACACGTTTAATGGAGCAGGAGGTACATGTATTTTATCCGCATAGATCTGGCACTTGTGACAAGTTCTGGCATGATGGTGGCAATCAGCTTCCATGGTAGACCAATAATACCCTGATCTCAGAATCTTCTTGGCCATTGTATGTCCACTAGAGTGAGTCCCAAAAATACTGTCATGCACGTCTTCCATAATCTTTTCGGCTTCCTTTTTGTCCACACAGCGAAGCAAGGTCGAATCATGATTACGTTTGTATAATATTCCATTACTCAAAAAGAATCTAGCGGAAAATTTCCTCAGAAATTTTCTGTCATTGATGGATGCCCCTTCAGGGTATTCCTGAGCTTCTAAATATCTTTTTACTTCGTGGAACCAAGGTTTCTCTTCTACTTCAGCAGCGTTAAGTTCATAACAATATGCTGGTTCATCTAGTCGTTCAATGGTGATCCTGGGAGCTTCATTGTCCCATCTGACTCTGAACATAGATGACATGGTGGCCAATGCGTCTGCCAACTGATTCTCCTCTCGTGGAATATGTTCGAATGTAATCTCTTCAAAGTATGGGATTAATGTCAACACCCGCTCTCGATAAGGGATGAGATTCGGATGTTTAGTGTCCCATTCTCCTTTGATCTGACTGATTACTAAGGCTGAGTCTCCGTATACGCTTAAAAACTTGATTCTCAGGTCTATAGCAGCTCTGAGTCCCAAAATACATGCTTCATACTCGGCCATATTATTGGTACAATCGAAACATAGTCTAGCAGTGAAAGGCGTGTGACAACCCTTGGGGGAAACGATTACAACACCAACACCATTGCCCAACGCATTAGAAGATCCATCGAAAACCATAGTCCATCGGGATCCTAGTTCGGGTCCTTCATCCGGTCCAGGTTCTTCATAATCAGTAACAAGCATGACATCCTCATCTGGGAACTCAAAATTCATAGATTGGTAATCATCCACCGCCTGATGAGCCAAATGATCGGCCAGCACGCTTCCTTTGATTGCTTTCTGGGTAGTATACTGGATATCATACTCTGTTAAAATCATCTGCCATCTCACTATTCTTCCGGAGAGGGCAGGTTTCTCAAATATGTATTTGATGGGATCCATCTTAGAAATCAACAAAGTGGTATGGTTCAACATATACTGTCTTAGTCGGCGAGCAGCCCAGGCCAAAGCACAGCAAGTTCTCTCGAGCAGCGAGTACCTTGTTTCACAGTCGGTAAACTTTTTGCTCAGGTAGTATATGGCATGCTCTTTTCGACCAGACTCGTCATGTTGCCCCAACACACACCCCATTGAATTTTCTAACACGGTCAAATACATGATTAGAGGTCTTCCTTCAACTGGTGGTATCAGGATCGGAGGTTCCTGGAGATACTTCTTGATTTTGTCAAAAGCTTCTTGACATTCGTCATTCCATATCATCTCTTGATTCTTCCTCAGTAGTTTGAAGATGGGTTTGCAGGTAGCGGTCAAATGGGAGATAAACCGGGCAATGTAATTCAAACGTCCCAAGAAACCTCTGACTTCTTTATCTGTACGGGGCACTGGCATTTCTTGAATAGCTCTCACCTTGGTCGGGTCAACCTCAATTCCTTTACCACTGACAATAAATCCCAAGAGTTTACCGGACCTTACTCCAAAGGTGCATTTGTTCGGGTTCAATCTCAGCTTGTATTTCTTCAACCTCTCAAACAATTTGTACAAATGATCGAGATGTTCTTCTTCAGTATTAGATCGGGCTATCATGTCATCCATATATACTTCTATTTCATGATGAATCATGTCATGGAACAAAACCACCATAGCACGCTGGTACGTTGCCCCGGCGTTCTTTAAACCGAATGGCATTACTTTGTAACAGAAAGTGCCCCATTGCGTCACAAACGTAGTTTTCTCCATGTCTTCAGGTGCCATCTTAATCTGGTTGTAACCCGAGAATCCATCCATGAAGGAGAATACTTTGTGTTGAGCGGTATTGTCTACCAGAACATCAATGTGCGGGAGTGGAAAGTCATCTTTGGGACTCGCTTTATTCAGATCTCTGTAATCGATGCACATTCGTACCTTACCATCCTTCTTCGGTACCGGTACCATATTGGCAACCCATTGAGGATAAGAAGTAACAGCCAGAAAACCTGCATCAAATTGTTTCATAACCTCGGCTTTGATTTTCTCAGACATTTCAGGGCGCATGCGACGAACCTTTTGCTTAACAGGACGACACTCTTTCTTCGTTGGCAAACGATGCATTACTATATCAGTGTCCAACCCTGGCATGTCTTCATAAGACCAAGCAAAAATCTCTATATAGTCATGTAACATCTGAATCAATCTTTCTTTGATACTGTTTTCCAAGCCTGCTCCTATTTTGACTTCTTTCTTGTCCACTTCAGTACCCAGGTTTACAATTTCGATTGACTCTTCATGCGGCTGTATAGTCTTCTCTTCTTGCAGTACCAGTCTGGCAAGTTCTCCAGGTACTTCACAATCTTCCTCACTTCCATCCTCAACTTGGTAGATCGGATTTTCAAAGGCATAATGAACAGTAGTAGAACTATTATCAACAGGATCCAGAGTGGGTGTGGATCTGCAATTTGTTACGTGAGTGTGTGTAAAAAAACATAGCTTTTTCGGAAGATGACAGGAAAGATAAAGAGCGCAATATTTGAATGCAAAAAGTCCATTGATTTATTGAATATGAATATGCTTATGAAAATGACAAAACCCTTAACAAATTAGCTATTGTGCCCCGGGCATAGACACAATGCTTTAAGAAGTTCAACTATAAAAATTAAAAATTGCAACACTAGAACAGACAATAGCAATTACTCCTGACTAAAGGAAATCGGGATAATGTCTTCAGCCTTCCAATTATTGAGTCCGTCACCAACTGTTGGGAAAATCCAGCTATCTAGGTCGCCATCGCTATCAGCATCTTCTACAGCATTAACCTGATCTTTGACCATCCTTTCAGAGTTAAATCCCAGACCAGACTTGTCAGACTTGTATGGTACGTTGATCAGTTGACCCCAACCAGTACGACCACCATTTTCAACCACGGCTTGAGCGTCCTTCAGAGAAATCATGGCAGGAGGAGCACGGATAACCTTGGGCACACAGGAAGTCGGCTTAAGGACAGGACTGGTCGGAGGAACTACTTCAAATGACTGAGAAGGAGTCTCCAAGAATTCGCCATCCATCTCAACGTATCTGAAGGCCTGCACGCTACTGACAATGTACTCTTCTTCTCCACACACGGTGACAATCTTACCCTCTATCGGATATCTCAGCTTTTGATGGAGAGATGAAGCTACAACACTTGCCCCATGAATCCAAGGGCGTCCCAGCAAGCAGGAATAGGCAGGACGGATGTTCATCACGTGAAAGGTAGTGTTGAAGATTTGAGGTCCTATCTTGATAGGGAGAACCACTTCACCGTGAACGACGCTTTTTGCACCGTCGTACGCACGCACCACAGTATCACTAGGTTTCAATTCGATGCTCTGACAGTCAAGCTTATCGAGTACAGCTTTCGGTAGCACATTCAAAGAAGAGCCATTATCGATCAACACATGAGCCAAGGTGATCCCCTTACACTCAATGGAGATGTGCAGAGCTTTGTTATGATTCTTTCCTGCTGGTGTCAGATCAGCATCGGAAAAGCCTAGGCCATTGTCAACAGTCAGGTTAGCAACATAGTTTTCGAACTGATCGACAGATGTCTCCTGAGGTACATGAGCGGTCTTCAAGAATTTGATCAATGCATTGGCATGAGATTCAGAAGATAACAGCAAGGATAACATCGAAATTTTAGACGGGGTATGCCCCAACTGTTCTACCACATCAAAATCACTCTTACGGATGATTTTCAGCATTTCCTCCATTTCCTGCTTGGCAACATTTTCAGCAGTAACTTCGACCGGTGTCTTTGACTAAGGAGGGTTGACTGGTTCCTCGCCTCGAGTTTCAGGGGCGGGAGGTGAGATTTCTGGAGAGAAGATCCTTCCACTTCGAGTAACTTTACTAGTCCCAACAATGTCATTAGGATTAGCAGAATTACCAACTTGCTTTATGCCATGGATGTAAACATCACCTCCATAATTCCACGGAATGGCTTTGCTGGAGGAATACGGTACTGGGCCAGGCGCAGTAATGATTAGGGGAGCTACCTTGGTCTCAGCAGTAATCTTCACAGGCGCTCTAGTAGCGGTAATCTTCACTGGAACTTTGGACCTAGCAATCACAGATATTTCTTCAGTAGGGTTTTCCACCTTAGGAACCTTTTCGAAGAGAATTGTGCGATCATCCATCAGCCGTTGAATACCCTTCCTCAACTTCAAGCACTCATTGGGTCGGAGTATGCAGAGATCGCAATTTTCAGCACAACCTGGAAATAAACCAGCTTGTACTAAATTCTTCTTGATGATCAGGAGAGGAGATGCTAAATCAGCCACATTAGAAATGTGAGAATAGTCATCCACAGCATTAACAGTTTTGTCATGATTAGGCATAGGTGCAGTGATGATGTTAGGAGTCTCCGGAGGCTCAAATTCAATTTCTTCAGCTTCGATCATATCCTGAACCTTATTCTTCAATGACCAGCAATCGTTTGTATCATGCCCGGGGCTATCAGAGTGATATGCACACCTGGCATTGGGATTATAACGAGAAGAAGTAGTGTTGGGTTTCGTAGGAGGATCTCTGAGGGTGATCAGATTTGCCTTTAGCATTCCCTGCAGTGCCTGTGCCAAGGTCATATTGATCCTGGTAAACTGCCTTCTTGGCTTGTCTTGTTTGGGCTGGAAGTTTTGAGATGGCGGTGCTGCAATCGTAACCGCTCCAATGGTATGGTCACGATTTTTCTTGTTACGACCCTTTTGACCGTACACAGCATTTGATTCATTCCTCCCCTGATAGGACCTTTTGGTGCTTGCAGAGGTAGCCTCCTGTATCTTTCCACTTCGGATGCCGCTTTCAACATGCTCACCTGTCAATATAAGTTCAGTGAAACCTGATGAAGAACTTCCCAGTAGATGGCTGTAAAATGGGCCAGTCAGTGTGCCCATGAACATGTCCACTAATTCTCGATCGGTCATAGGGGGTTTGACTCTGCCAGCCAAATCTCTCCATTTTTGAGCATATTCTTTGAAGCTTTCTTTAGATCCCATAGTCATATTCTTCAACTGTAGCCGAGTAGGCGCCAGTTCAGAGTTATACTGGTACTGTTTATAGAAAGTTGTTGCTAAATCAGTCCAGGTGCGGATGTCAGAGCTCTCGAGCTGATAATACCATTCCAACTGTGTGCCAGACAGACTCTCTTGGAAGAAATGGATCCATAGCTTCCTATCAGTGGTATGCGGCTGAATCTTTCTCACATAAGCTCTCAGATGCATCTGAGGACAGGACGCACCATCGTACTTAGTGAAAGTGGGGATCTTGAATTTGCGAGGAATGGTCACATCGGAGACCAGACCCAAACTTTCGAAATCCAGACCGGGCGCCTTCTGACCCTCCATGGCTAGCATACGTTCTTCCAGCAACTTGTATTTATCATCTCTTGGAGAGTACGGTTCATTTTCATAATCTCCATCGTCATCCTCAGGGTTGGAGAAATCAACATTCTCCTCCTCTGAATCGTTCTCCGTCTCCTCTTCTGGACCATTCGGAATTCCAAACTTGACTCCCGCGGCCTGTCTTTTAAGCCTTCTTCCCGGGTTAATGTAACTCACAGCTTTCTTGTCTTTCTTCTTTTCGAGCAAAAGAGCCTTCAGTTCCTCCTGCCCTTTGGATAAGCTCAGCATCATCTCCTGGAATTGAGCATTCTGAGCCTGGAGATCTTTGACAGTTTGTTCGAGGTCCATTTTTCTGTTTGCAATGAAGACCGTGAGAACATTGATCCTTTAGAATACCTGTTATGCAATGTTATGTTATGCAATGCAATGTATGAAATGTTTTCAAGGACTTTTGGAATTTAACTTTGCATAGACCACCAAAAAGAGAGAAATCTTTATTAATAGTTTCTTTAATCATTGTTCATTACAAGAAATAATAATAAAAATACAATGAAAGCTCAAGTCTCCCAGGGACGGCTTCTTTTTGGGCGAAGATATGCATTGAGTCTTCGTTCCTCATTAAGCTGGCTGGTAAGTTCTGACACTTTCTTCCTTTCAGCACAGAACTGGACTTCAAAAGTATCCCTTTCCTCTCTCAACTGGATCCAGGATCTCTTCAATTCTTCAACATCGGTAGGCATATCTGGATAAGGAATGATCTGAGGAGTACCTCCTTCAACCCCTGGTTCAACAATCAATGGTCCGACCGCAAGATACGGCATGACAAGTTCACGAGCTCTTGCGCGTACCCACCTGAGATAAGGTTCCATAGGAATAGAGTTTTTCTGTCCTAAAGTACTTCTTTTCACCATGCCCCAAGCTCGTACAAATCTTTGACGGAGACCCTGGGAATCGTTGTCATAGTCAAACACAGTGCCTTGAATAATTATTTCATGTGGACCATCTCTTCGAGCATAACCAAACTGGCGTAGGGCTAAAGCTGGGTTATAAGTAATACCTCCTCTTATCCCCAGGAGGGGTACATTAGAGAATTCTCCACAACGGTCAATGAGGGTAACATTTCCTTCGAGATGAGGACACCAACGGATGTCTGAATGGGAGAGTGACATTATCCTTTGAGACCATTTCAGATTTTGCTCATTCTTCAAGACTGATTGAGGAAGGTGTGAAATAAACCACCTAGACAATAGAGGTATGCAGCACATGAGAGTCCCTTGCCTTTTCATAGTACGAGTGTGAAGGGAATGCAGAATGTCTCCGAGCAAGGCAGGCACATGATTATGAGTGAGAAATATCTTAACAGCATTCATGTCTACGAATTGATCCGGATTAGGAAATAGAACCAAACCATAGATTAGTAATGCTAGAACATCTTCGAAAGCATGGACATTCATATCCTTTAAGAATTCTCGGGCCTTATTTATCATAAACTTGGCAAGTAAACCCTTAACTCCACTTCTTGTTACGCAATTGGTTTCAATATCGGACTTTGTCATGTGTAAAGCCGCGGCAACTTCTTCAGACTTCGGAATCTTTTCTAAACCACTGAGAGGTGTTTGATCAAGGATAGGTATCCCAAGCAGCCTGGAAAATTCTTCTAATGTGGGTACCAACTGATAATCTGGGAAGGTGAAGCAATGATGTTTATGATCGAAGAACTGGAATAGAACTCTCATCATATCTTCTTTGAAACCAGTAGTAACCAAATTGAGGAGGGAACCATGCTTCTTAATGAACTGAGCATGATCGGGAAGTTCTGACACTAAATCCTTTAGTTGAGGAAAGATTGCTACAAAATTGATCCGGATGGTCTTCCTGGAGGCCATAACCTTACAAAACAGAGCAAAGTTAAATCCCTAAGTCCTTGAAATGGTTAGTACCATGTTATGATGTTATGATGTTATGTAAATAACAAGCACAAACAAGTCACACAACAATCATTCCTAAGTTTTAAGGCTTGCATGAGTTCCATAGGTAAGTACCCTCCCCACTGAAGTTTGGTTGGTTCAACCTGTCCTAGAATAGTAACCGGGTTCTAGAAGGATCTCAAATCATCGACCTTTCTTTAAGTCCACTTCAGTGCAACACCAAGTGGTTGACCAAAGCTTCCCTAAAGTCCAATCTCAAAGAGTGTAGTATCGAGTATCAACCAACCTCAGTCGGAACCGAAGTCAGTTATCTCACTACTTTCTAATGGCTAGGATGAGTCAATTAGGGTTCTAAAGGTCTGGTTAATGCTTTGATGACACCACGCGAATGCCAAATTTTTCCTCAAGTAAACATGAGGAACATCAGGACATCCAAAGTGTCACATTAACCGTAGCCATCATTTTAACCATTCCGGTATACGCCGGATAGTCGCGATGATCTATCGCTACTCACCTAAGGTACACTAGATCCGGGTGTAGGATCTTTCACTCAAGCATAAAATACCCAAGCAATCCCTTAAAAGTAAATCAGACAATTTAAATAAGTGATCTTGTTTTTAAGGTAACCTCTCTTTAATAGGTTCCCCAGCAGAGTCGCCAGTTCTGTCATACGGTGAACTGACTTTGTGTGTTTTGCTTTTAATCGCAATGTCGCGGATAGCAAGAGTCGCCACCGACTTTTCTTTTATCCAATAAGGAAAGGTGGAAAAGAACAGGAAAGACCTTAATTAGATTTTGGGTTCGGGAGGTACATTATACAAAGGGAAGGTGTTAGCACCCTTTGTATCCATGGTTATCCATGGGCTCTTAATTGCTTGATCACTTTTATTATTTTTTCTTGTCTGAAAAAGTGTTCGTGAATTGTTTAGAAAATGTTTTGAAAAAGAGAATTTAACTTTGTAATGATTCTCGTATGAATGTATACAAAGTGGTTATCTCGTTTAGTTTTGAAAATGGTTTAGAAAAATATAACTCAATAATGATTCTAGTATGAATGTATACCAAGTGGTGATTTTCTAGTATTTGTGAAGTGGGAAAAGTATTTTTTAAGTTGTGAGTAAGCAATTAAGAGTTATACCTACCCAAGGTCTTTATGGGCATTTCCTATCCTTATGAGGGTAAAACTGTCCTTACTATTGAGAAGTAAGTAGTCTTGTCCTTTGGATGTAAAAGGGTCATCGTAGGGTCATTGATCGGTCACCGAGGGCAACAGTTGTGAGGATACCTTAGCATTCGAAGGGACTATCATCATTTAACCGTAGGCTACACCGAAGGGTCATCGAGGGACAAAATCATATATTCGAAGGCAACATCCGAGGGACTATGATTTATTTTATAGGGACATGATGATTTAATCGAAGGGTCTTTGCTAAGTGTATCCCCACATTCGAAGGACATGACCATAATACCGTAATACCGTAAAGTAACAAAGAGAGGTCCAAGATCACATATTCAAAGGCCGTATTTTACAATCAATTAGGTAATTAGGAGGAATCCCCACATTAAAATTAATACATTAAGATCAATTAAGCAATTTAGGGGGGATCTTTGCCATAAAATTAATACATTAAAATCAATTGAGTAATTCAGGGTGAATCTCCACAAGGGTATCCCACAAATAAAGTGGAAGACCTAAACAACAATCTTTTCCTGGGGTGTGTGAACCTTTGCAACATTCAGCAAACGGGTTAGAATACCAAATCAGGGTGCAATCGAGGATTGCACCGCAAAACGAACACAGCAGTATGCATGTCAGGCAAACAACGCAGAATTAACATAGAATAGATCAGATAAGCATAGGACATAACAACCAAAATATTAGCGACTGTCACGTTCGCCTCTGCCTCGCCTAGCGAAGGCCTAGCGAATATTCGCTACATGCTCGCTTAGCGATGTGCTAGCGAGCGGCTGCGGGTTTTGAATTTCAGAACAGTATAATCTCAGCATGCTGCAAGCCTTATGGTATTCAATTACAGAAATAATATGGTCAAACATTCAGGATAGGCAGGCATACTTAAACTCACATGCAAAATCTAACTACATATCCAAAAATTCGATTATGATGCATTATGTATTTAGAGATTACCGATTAAAAGCATAAAACAGTAGTGATGCGCAAACCTGTTGGCAATGGAATTGCAGCTTTGGAATGGCAAATCGGGTCCCGACCTTCTCAGACTCAGGTGAAAAGACAGTTTCGGGCGCGACCTCACTGATGTTTATGGCTTCGAAGCCCTGACACAACATCTCATGCATCTCGCCATCCATCTCCATATACTTAAATGTAGACAGGTGGCTAACAAAAATATCCTCTTCACCACAGACGGTGACGATCTGACCTTCTAGTCCATATTTGAGCTTCTGGTGGAGAGTAGAAGTAACAGCATCGGCAACATGAATCCAGGGTCGACCTAGCAGACAGCTATAGGCAGGCTGGATATCCATCACATAAAAGGTACTCTTGAATACCTGCGGTCCAATCTTAACTGGAAACTCAACTTCGCCACAAACAGCTCGCTTAGAGCCATCAAAAGCCCTTACAACTAAATTACTCGGCCTTAGGGTGGCGTCATCGCAATCCAACTTCGTTAAGGCTTTCTTTGGGAGAACATTCAGAGAAGAACCTGTATCAACCAAAACATGGGAAAGCACCGTCCCTTTGCATTCCATTGTGATATGCAAGGCTTTATTGTGATTCCTGCCCTCAGATGTTAGGTCATAATCGGTGAAACCTAACGCATGGCTAGTGTGTACATTCGAAACTACCGACTCCAGCTGGTCAACAGTTATCTCTGGGGGAACATAAGCCATATTCAATACTTTCAACAAGGCTGCTCTGTGAGCCTCAGAGCACATCAATAATGAGAGAATGAAGATCTTTGAGGGTGTCTAATTTAGCTGGTCGACTACCTTGTAGTAACTTTTCTTGATAATCCTCATAAACTCATCCACTTCCTTCTCGAATGCGGTCTTAGGAGGAGCTTCCTCGGTAGTAACCTCTTCGGTGGATACCTGTTTTCCTTTAGCCTTGGCAGCTGCCTCAGCTTCAGCATTCGTGCACAATGTTGATGGTGCAAATAGGCGTCCACTGCGAGTGAAGCCACCAATTCCTCCAACATTGTCTACAGCGGAGTTACCAATGTCAATGTCTTCTTCGTTAACTTTCTGCCCCTGGCAGTAGATATCAGCCCCATAGTGCCACGGGATAGCATTGTCTTTCTCATACGGAACAGGTCCTGGTACCGTGATGGTGACCGGACCAATCAAAGTCGGTTGAGGGTTGTCAGAGTAAATTGGTGCTGGACTTTCTGGGAAATATATTATTGTCGGAGCGGGTCTCTCGGGAACATATATTTCTTCAGGAGTGAAATAAAACGTTACTGTCGACACATCATTCTTCACTGGACGAGTCTGATCGAACTGAAGACAACCTTCATCTATCAGTTGCTGAATACCCCTTCTCAAACTATCACATCCGTTCTCGGCAGCTTGACAATTTCTGCACTCTCCCCCCACAGCCCGGGAAAATCTGTCCTCTCAAAAGTCGGTCTTTGACTACCGATAGCGAAGTCTTCACTTTAGTCACATCAGAAACCAAATTCAAAATTTCCCCGCTATCAACAGCATTAATCCTCTGCCCTCCGTGGGCTGGCATCGGGTTTTGGATAACATTAGGCACCGGAGAAAAATTGATAGCCTTGGCGTCTCTCAAATCTTGCACCTTTAGCTGGAGAGCCTTGCAATTATCTGTAGTATGGCCAGGTGCGTTGGAGTGAAAAGCACATATGGCGTTGACATCATAACCTCTAGGCAGATTGTTGGGATCGACTGGTGGGGCCAGAGTTCTCAACGTAACCAGATTCATGTCAATCAGCTTGGGAAGTAATACAGAATAAGGCATTGGGATTGGCTCAATGACCCGTTCCACCTGCCTTGGACGTTGTTGATAGGGTCTCTGTTGACCCGGATTACCTTCTTGTTGTTGATTGTTGTACCTGGGTTGCTGTTGCGGATGATACTGCGGTTGAGGAACAGGTGTTGGAATAGTGACTGCGGCCACTTGATCTTGATAATAATTAGGGCGTCCTCTGCCCCTGCCTCTGCCGGCATATACAACGCTCGTCTCACCTTCTCTTCTTCGCTGACCGTTACCAGCAAACGGATTTCTTGGGAACTGATGAGTTGGAAGCACTGTTGTCTTGAATTCGGCCCATCTTTAACAGACTCTCGATCCTTTCTCCAGCAATCACTATCTCTGCAAAGCTGATTGACGGGAAAGCAGCCAATCTCTCGATATAATTGCCTTGAAGAGTGTTCATGAACATGTCCGCCATCTCCCTTTCAGACATAGGGGGTTGGACGGATGCAGCAATCTGTCTCCAACGCTGAGCATATTCTCTAAAGGTTTCCTTGGCAGTCTGAGACATTCCTTGCAACAAGGTCCGATTTGGAGCCATGTCCAAGTTGTATTGATATTGCTTGACAAAGGCCTTTGCCAAGTCTTTCCAGCTCTTGATGGTAGTACGAGACAAATGAGAATACCATTCACGAGAAGCTCCAGTTAAACTGTCTTCAAAATAGTACATCCACAGCTTTTCATCTTCAGTGTGAGCTCCCAACCTTCCCAGATAAGATTGTAGATGAGTGCGTGGGCAAGAAGCCCCGTTGTATTTCTCAAAAGTAGGGGGTTTGAACTTGTGAGGGATCCTTACTCCCTGAACCAGACCAAGATTGGTGACATCAAAACCTAAGGAATTTTGAGACTCTAAAGATTTGAGCTTCTCAACAAGCTCATCCATACGGCGAGTGGTCTCGAGGGCCTCGTCGTGCAAAGAAAATTGATCATACTGACAATCTTCAGTAACGGGGCGCCCGTTAATCCGAATCCCTTGATTCACATTGTACCTTCCGCCAATACCATTCCCAATATTTCCTGTGTTGCCAACATTACCCGGGTTTCCATCAACATTTGCGTTACCCGCGTTTCCAGTGTTCATAGGGTTATCAGCGTTCCCAGGGTTACCAGGGTTACCAGGGTTCCCAGGGTTACCAAGGTTCCCCTCAGCACTTGGTATTTCCACCTCTGGATCGGGCCTCGGTTGCTCAACCAATTCCCTAAGCTTTTCTTGGCCTTCTGCCATACCAGTCATCAATGTCATGAACTGATCCATCCTTTCACGCATATCAGCCAGTTCTTTCTGTATCTGGTCCATTGCTAGTCGTGGACGGTTTTCCTTTGTCGGGTACCTGTGAACTCACTTGGGACCAATAACTACCTGCAACAGGGAACAAACATTAGACACTGCGGTGACACCTACAAAACAAACAAGGGTTAGTATGTATGGTATGCGATGCACTGCTTATTCGATTTTAAGGCCCCCCCTTAAAAAGGGAATACCCTGCAAATGAATAAGCATGAGATGTTGGATGTAAATATGCAGATGATGTTATGCAATGCAATGGCATGTCAATCAGAATTGTTGGATCCGCTTGAACATCTGTCAGGTTGCACTGCCTGGAGAGAAATTAAGAGGATCAAGCAAAGCACACCAAACAAAGGTCATGGGATGGATCATGTTATCCTTAATATCAACCATCCATTTTTGGTGGATTATGGTTTACACCTTATCAACACCCAAGTTTCATTGATATTAAGGATACCTGAACGGATCAACCATGAATCAAGGGTTTGTTGCAAGTCACGAGCATGGAGTTTAGGTTAAGAACCACCCAAAGGGAGTGTACTAAGGTTTAAACCTGCCAAACATGTTCTACAAAAGGTTCCCATAGTCATAATCCCATCTTTCGGATATTATCGGAGGAACGACTACTCGTATTCCAAAAATATTCTCAAGAGAGACTCTTATGAGTGTAGTATCGCGTAACAATCGTATCAAATCTTACACTTGAACGACTTTCGCACTACGTTCTACGAATAAGCCAAGATGGGTTTGGTAAACTAAGGTCCTTGGCTTCTAAGGTATATATTGGAAAAAGTAATGTCTAACCACAACTTACTTCTGTGACATTATTGATCCCAACATGACCTCCACCAAGTGAATGGGCTTGCAAGTCAACTTGCTAAGTGTCATACGGTGAACTGACTTTGTGTGTTTTGCTTTTAATCGCAATGTCGCGGATAGCAAGAGTCGCCACCGACTTTTCTTTTATCCAATAAGGAAAGGTGGAAAAGAACAGGAAAGACCTTAATTAGATTTTGGGTTCGGGAGGTACATTATACAAAGGGAAGGTGTTAGCACCCTTTGTATCCTTGGTTATCCATGGGCTCTTAATTGCTTGATCACTTTTATTATTTTTTCTTGTCTGAAAAAGTGTTCGTGAATTGTTTAGAAAATGTTTTGAAAAAGAGAATTTAACTTTGTAATGATTCTCGTATGAATGTATACAAAGTGGTTATCTCGTTTAGTTTTGAAAATGGTTTAGAAAAATATAACTCAATAATGATTCTAGTATGAATGTATACCAAGTGGTGATTTTCTAGTATTTGTGAAGTGGGAAAAGTATTTTTTAAGTTGTGAGTAAGCAATTAAGAGTTATACCTACCCAAGGTCTTTATGGGCATTTCCTATCCTTATGAGGGTAAAACTGTCCTTACTATTGAGAAGTAAGTAGTCTTGTCCTTTGGATGTAAAAGGGTCATCGTAGGGTCATTGATCGGTCACCGAGGGCAACAGTTGTGAGGATACCTTAGCATTCGAAGGGACTATCATCATTTAACCGTAGGCTACACCGAAGGGTCATCGAGGGACAAAATCATATATTCGAAGGCAACATCCGAGGGACTATGATTTATTTTATAGGGACATGATGATTTAATCGAAGGGTCTTTGCTAAGTGTATCCCCACATTCGAAGGACATGACCATAATACCGTAATACCGTAAAGTAACAAAGAGAGGTCCAAGATCACATATTCAAAGGCCGTATTTTACAATCAATTAGGTAATTAGGAGGAATCCCCACATTAAAATTAATACATTAAGATCAATTAAGCAATTTAGGGGGGATCTTTGCCATAAAATTAATACATTAAAATCAATTGAGTAATTCAGGGTGAATCTCCACAAGGGTATCCCACAAATAAAGTGGAAGACCTAAACAACAATCTTTTCCTGGGGTGTGTGAACCTTTGCAACATTCAGCAAACGGGTTAGAATACCAAATCAGGGTGCAATCGAGGATTGCACCGCAAAACGAACACAGCAGTATGCATGTCAGGCAAACAACGCAGAATTAACATAGAATAGATCAGATAAGCATAGGACATAACAACCAAAATATTAGCGACTGTCACGTTCGCCTCTGCCTCGCCTAGCGAAGGCCTAGCGAATATTCGCTACATGCTCGCTTAGCGATGTGCTAGCGAGCGGCTGCGGGTTTTGAATTTCAGAACAGTATAATCTCAGCATGCTGCAAGCCTTATGGTATTCAATTACAGAAATAATATGGTCAAACATTCAGGATAGGCAGGCATACTTAAACTCACATGCAAAATCTAACTACATATCCAAAAATTCGATTATGATGCATTATGTATTTAAAGATTACCGATTAAAAGCATAAAACAGTAGTGATGCGCAAACCTGTTGGCAATGGAATTGCAGCTTTGGAATGGCAAATCGGGTCGAATTGGGCGGTGGTAACTTCGGTGCGGATGAGCGGCCTTCAGGGTTTCTTTACTCAGACTTCTCTGAATTGGTCTCCAGGGTTTCTATGCCAGGGTTTCCGTCCGTCCTCCTCTGTCTTTTTTTTCCTGACTGAAGCTTGGCTATTTATAATGCTCTTGTTGTGACCTAATGGGCTCAGAGTGAAGCCCGAAAATTCTGATGTTCGCAAGCTTCGCTAGGCGAGGGAGTTGCTCGCCTAGCGAGCAAGCTAGTTTGGGCTTTTTCTGGATTTGGTGCTTCGCTGGGGCGAGTGTCATGACGAAGGGTTCGCTAGGCGAAGGAATTGCTCGCCTAGCGAGCAAGTTAGTTTGGGCCATTTTGGATTGAGTCCGTTGTGAGCTGGGCTTTTGTTCCTTTAAGGTCAGTGCCTTGCGGAATAAGTCGGAGTGTTTTGCAAAATTAATGGGCAAATTTTGGGGTATGACACTAAGGAATAACTCCACACAAGTCAACAAGACTATGCCATTCTCCTATCCTAAGTGCACTCGAGTTCGGGTATAAAACTCATCTCACAAACAGAACCAGCAGATACGGCAGTCATATGTACACAATGCAATAAAGCAGGTAAATGCTGAAAGATAAATAACTGTACAAAAGAATAAACACCCAATAAACAAACAACCTACAAAAGCTAGGAGGGACTCGCTTAGGGAAACCGGGTCCCCAGCAGAGTCGCCAGCTGTCGCAACTTGAAAAATGGAATGCGAAAAAAAACAACCGGCGAAGAAAGACAGGAGAGTCGCCACCGTGCGTTATTTATCCCAAAGGAGGGAAAGGAAACGCTTGAAGTAAACCTGGAAAAAGGAAAGGACAAGACAGGGTCTCACAACCAAATCTTGGGTTCGGGAGTCGATTATGCGAAGGGAAGGTATTAGCACCCCTACGCATCTGTAGTACTCTACGGGATCCACTTTTGTAGTTCTTGTCTAAAGGGCGTGGGTTTATCTAATGTGTTATTTACTAAAAAAAAGGAGGGGTCAAAAGAAAATGACTCGCACGGATGTCGCATCCACTGCATACGTATCTCATATGAATATGAGAATCAGAGTCTTCGTAGCTCGGCTACCTAGGGGTTAAGGGTAATTGTGCTCGCTAAGACATCGCGTCTTATGCCTACGTATCTCATCTGGAATGAGAATCAGAGTAAGCCGTAGTTCGGCTAACTACGGGGTTATGGATTGGGTTTTGGACGAACGACGTTACTACGCAATCTACCGGATGCTCGACCTTTGGAGACTTACTCGCCTATAGTAGAAGGAGTTAACGTGTTCTTAGGAGAAGAAAAATCAATGAGTTGGTAGGGTTAGGGATACTCATGCAAAAAGGCAGTCCTTGACGAAGGAACTGCTCTACCTGTGGGGATACGAACACATATAAAACAAACATGTATAAAGTAAACGTGCCAACAAGGCAATCAGAATAAATCTCCCAAATGGTATCCCATAAGCAAAATGGAATATCCAGCGAGCTATCCCTGCAAAAGTCATGTGAGCCTTCACAAAAACTCAACAAAAGGGTTAGTGAAACACGATAAGGATTAGGAAAAAACATGCTATGACAAACGTAAGTCAGATTAGAGCAAAACAGAAAAAAGCAAATGCTACTGTCGCGATCGCTACTGTCTCGCCTAGCGAAGGCTTGGCGAAGCGTCGCTGCGTGCTCGCCTAGCGAAGGTGCTAGCGAGCGCCTACGGGTTTTAGATTTTTCATGGATAACAGTATGGTTTCAGAAACCTCAAACCCTGTGGCATACACTTCAGAAATTAAACGATTAAGCATTCAAGGCATTATTTATACATTCATACATAATTATGAACCTGTGGGCAAAAACCTAATGAAATTCATCCATCATACCTCAAACATTCAGAGTATTCAACTTCAAAGCACAAAGGTAATGGGAATAAGGGAAAACCTGATTGGAGAGCTTGATTGAAATTGAGTTGCACCCGTGAGGTTTACAAAAACAATCTTTAGGGTTTATGTGAGGCAAAGGTGATTCTGTGCAGTTGAGTTCCCTTCAGGGTTTGGAGGCTGCTCTGAGTTCTCTGTCAGGTAGTCTCTTCAGGTTTTGTCCAGGGTTTTGTTCCAAGGAAACCTCAGAGTGTTTTTGCTTCTCTCCCTTTTTCTGTCTGTTCTCCCTCTTTTATAACCTGATTTCATGGCTTTGTGGGCTCAAATGAGAGAGGTCCAAGTCCAAGATTTTTCTATTATATTTTATTTATTTATTTATTTATTATTAATTATTTATTTATTTATTTATTTCGTTTTTTTTTTGATAATAAAGTTTCTTGGATCTGATTCTGATTGGCATGATGAAATGGAATATGAAATGTTAAATGACCTAAAAATGAATGCGTGAATAAGGAGGGCAAATTTTGGGGTGTTACAGCTAGTCATTTGAGTAGGATAGAGAGGGATGAAGATCCTTTTCCCATTCATGATGACTTTCCTGATGAGCATCTTTTACTTTCGCATGGGGTTACTCCTTGGTTTGCTGATATTGTTAATTATCTTGTTGCTGGTGTTTTTCCTGCAGGTGCATCTAGGACACAAATTCACAAACTCAAGAGTGACGCCAAATATTATGTTTGGGATGATCCATATCTTTGGAAGTTTGGTAGTGATCAGGTAATTAGGAAATGTGTCCCCGACTATGAGATTGAATCTATTTTGCATCTTTCTCATGCTTCTCAAGTAGGGGGGCACTTTGGTCCTCAAAGGACTGCAAGAAAAGTCTTAGACTCAGGTTTCTATTGGCCCACTATTTTTAAAGATGCCTATGAGACCTATAGAACTTGTAAATAGTGCCAAATAGCAGGTGAAACCATCACTCGTAAGAGTGAAATGCCTCAACAACCTATGCTTTTATGTGATGTATTTGATGTATGGGGAATCGACTTCATGGGTCCCTTTCCTATATTATTTGGTTTTCTATACATTTTGCTTGCTGTTGATTATATTTCAAAGTGGGTGGAAGTGATCCCCACTAGGACTAATGATTCTAGAGTTATTGTAGATTTTGTCAGGTCCAATATTTTTTGCAGGTTTGGAATCTCCCGAGCTATTATAAGTGACCAAGGCACTCATTTCTGTAACCGCACCATGGAAGCTTTGCTCTGGAAGTATGGAGTTGTGCACAGAGTCTCTACCGTATATCACCCACAAACTAATGGGAAAGCTGAGATCTCAAACAGGGAGATCAAACAAGTCTTAGAGAATGTTAAGAATATGTTATCAATCAATTAGTATTGATTGATATTCAATTAGTCATAACTGTAATTGATATTATTTCCTATTGTATATTCCCTATTTGCATATAAATATACACCATGTGTGATCATATTAGACACACAGAGATACAATTACAATATGGTATCTAGAGCTGGTTGACCTACTGTCTTCCACAAAATAAAAATAAAATAAAATTCTTTTTTTCCGGCCACCCACAGCGCCGCCGCCGTCTCCGCCGCTCATGTCGACTTTTCGGCGAGATTCCTATACGCCGGAATCGTCTCCTACAGATCGGCCAGATTCACTGCCTTCCGCCACCGCACGCGTCCGCACACGTCTCTCCTTTATCAGACGTGAATCTCGCGCGCCGGACAATCAGTCGCGCATCCGCTGCCCCCAGCCGTCGCCGTTTTTCCAGATCCGCTCTCGGTTTTTCGTTCCGAGCCATCAAATATCATGGGAGATACCGATTCCATCATGTTCACTACCCATCAACAATCATCATCTTCCGCTGCTGCTCAGTCGGGTAATCCTGTAGCTTTTGTCTCTACATCTTCACTTGGTCCTTGGGTCCTTGACTCTGGTGCATCTGATCATATGAGTGGTAATAAATCTCTTTTATCTCATTTGTCTTATTCTGATTCTTTGCCTTCTGTCACTGTGGCGGATGGTTCTAAAGCCAAAGTTCAAGGCCTTGGTCAGGCACATCCACTTCCAAACTTGTCTTTAGAGTCTGTCCTTTACATTCCTGGTTGTCCCTTTAATCTAATATTTGTTCACAAGCTTATTCGTACTCTTGATTGTTCAGTTCTTTTTAATGCTAATTATGTTCATATCCAGGATCGACGTACAGGACGGACGATTGGAGCAGGGAGTGAAGCTGGAGGATTATATCATCTTTCTCCATCGGTGGCTTGTGCTTCTATTGCTTCTCAAGAACTCACACATCAACGTTTGGGTCACCCTAGTCAAAATAAAATGCGTCTTTTAGTTCCTAGTCTTTCTAAGCTTTCTTCTTTTGAGTGTCAGTCCTGTCAATTAGGCAAACATACTCGTAGTACTTATTGTCAACGAGTAAATAAAAGTGTTGCATCACCTTTTGCTTTAGTTCACTCTGATATTTGGGGTCCTAGTCGTGTGAAGTCTACTTTAGGATACTATTACTTTGTAACGTTCATCGACGATTACTCACAATGCACTTGGTTATTTCTAATGAAAAATTGTTCAGAGGTTTTCCGTATATTCCAAGAGTTTTATGCTGAAATTAAAAACCAGTTTAATACTACCATTAAAATTTTACGCACAGATAATGCTCGTGAATATATGTCATCCCAGTTTCAATCTTTTTTAACCTTACAGGGAATTATTCACCAATCATCATGTGCTCATACACCACAACAGAACGGTGTTGCTGAACGAAAGAATCGTCATTTAGTTGAAATTGCACGGACTCTTCTTCTTCACCACAATGTACCCTCTCGTTTTTGGGGTGATTCTCTCCTCACCGCATGTCACCTTATCAACCGAATGCCTTCCTCGGTCCTTCAAGATCAAATTCCATACTCTATCTTGAATCCGGAATACGATCTCTACCCCATTCCCCTTCGTGTGTTTGGTTGCACATGCTTTGTTCATGATCTTAATCCAGGTAAAGATAAACTTTCCACTAAATCTCTCAAATGTATTTTTCTAGGCTACTCACGTATACAAAAGGGATATCATTGTTTTTGTTCTCAACTTCAACGGTACACTGTCTCTTCCGATGTAACATTTTTTGAAGGTTCTCCTTTTTTCTCTGCCTCTTCGTCCTCCCAGGAGATTTGTAATTTAGATGATCAAGATATCCCTTCTGTCATCCCCACACCCATTAAACCTCCTTTGCAGGTATATCAGCGACGCACAACGCGTCCATCGGCAGTTAGAGATGATATTGATCCACCAGCACCATCTCCTACTCCAATTGTTCCTCCAGCTACGTCACCTGAACTTGACCTTCCAATAGCATTACAAAAAGGTATTTGATCTCATAATTCAAATCCTAAATATTTCCGTGCTTTAAATTATGACCGTACATCTACTTCCTATGTTTCTTTTGTGTCTGCTTTGGATTTTGTATCTATCCCTAAGTCTACAGGTGAAGCTATGACTGATCCCAATTGGCGTCAGGCGATGGTGGAAGAAATGACTGTATTGCATTCAAATAACACTTGGGACATTGTTCCTTTACCTCCAGACAAAACTACAGTGGGCTGTCGATGGGTTTATACAGTGAAAGTTGGACCAGATGGTCAGATTGATCGTTTTAAAGCTTGTTTGGTAGCCAAGGGATACACACAAATATTTGGCCTTGATTATGGTGACACCTTTTCTCCAGTGGCCAAGATTAGTTCAGTCTGTCTCTTCCTTGCATTGGCTGCTATTAATCATTGGTCGCTTCATCAGTTGGATATTAAAAATGCATTCTTACACGGAGAATTGGAGGAGGAAGTGTATATGGATCAACCTCCAGGTTTTACTATTCCTGGTAATTCAAGATCTGTTTGTCGGCTCAATCGATCTCTTTATGGGCTAAAACAATCTCCACGTGCTTGGTTTGGTCGCTTCAGCTCTGCCTTGATACAGTTTGGTATGACTAGATGTGAAGCAGATCATTCTGTTTTCTTCCTTCACTCTTCCAACGGACAACACATCTTTCTTGTGGTTTATGTTGATGACATTGTTATCACTGGAGACGATACAGACGGTATTCAGCGACTCAAAACTCATCTTTTCAAAAACTTTCAGACAAAAGATTTGGGTCCACTCAGATACTTCTTAGGTATTGAGGTTGCACAGTCCTCATCAGGCATTGCAATTAACCAACGTAAGTATGCATTAGACATCCTAACTGAAACTGGTATGCTTGACTGTCGTCCGATTGATACTCCTATGGATCCCAATGTCAAGCTTCTTCCGGGTCAGGGGGAGTTGTTGAAAGACCCGGGAAGATATCGACGTCTAGTGGGTAGACTCAATTATCTTACCGTCACCATACCGGATATTACTTTTGCAGTGAGTATTGTGAGTCAATTCCTTAATGCTCCTTGTGATACTCATTGGAATGCCATTATTCGGATTCTCAGATATATAAAGAATGCACCAGGAAAAGGCCTATTATATGAAGATAAGGGTGATGCTAAAATCACTTGTTACTCAGATGCAGATTGGGCAGGATCACCGTCGGATAGGAGATCCACTTCTGGATATTGTGTTCTTATTGGAGGAAATATGATCTCATGGAGAAGCAAGAAACAAAACACAGTTGCATTATCTAGTGCTGAAGCTGAATATCGGGCTATGGCAACAGCCTCAAAAGAACTTGCTTGGCTTAAGAATTTGCTCTCAGAACTTAGGTTCGGTGACCTTCAGAACACAAAACTCATATGCGACAATCAAGCGGCACTCCACATTGCGTCCAATCCGGTTTTCCATGAATGGATCAAACACATAGAAATAGATTGTCACTATGTAAGAGACAAGGTACTGTCGGGAGAAATAACCACGGAATTTTTCAAATCTGAAGATCAATTGGCTGATATGTTTACCAAGTCTCTCAAGGGTTCTCGAGTGAATTATATTTGTAACAAGCTCGGATCATACAATATATACGATCCGGCTTGAGGGGGAGTGTTAAGAATATGTTATCAATCAATTAGTATTGATTGATATTCAATTAGTCATAACTGTAATTGATATTATTTCCTATTGTATATTCCCTATTTGCATATAAATATACACCATGTGTGATCATATTAGACACACAGAGATACAATTACAATAGAGAAAATGGTGCAATCAAACAGGAAGGAGTGGAGTCGTCGTCTAGAAGACGCATTTTGGGCTCAAAGAACCACTTTTAAGACAACAATAGGGATGTCCCCTTATCGACTTGTTTTTGGTAAGGCATGTCACCTTCCTGTAGAGATAGAACACCAAAAAGTTGTAATTTGGGGATGCAACAAGCAGGTATTGAAAGAAAACTCCAATTACAACAACTTGAAGAACTTAGGCTAAACGCCTATTGATCCGCTGTCGCGCGCGGATCAAAACCGAGTTATTTTGAAAACGTAGTATATCGACAATGACTCGAATAGTCTCTCAAGGATTCTTGATTATTACTAACCAAAGGTAAATCGATTTAGGGGGGGTGGATTCAGGATCGATTAAGGAAAAAAAGTGATTATTAAATAAGTGATTATTGAAATAAGTTGTTATGAAATAGGTGATTATATAACAAACGGATTCACTGTGTCAGGTTCAACTTATCATCGATTGCTACAACTATGGCTTCTATCCTATTTGAATACAATATCATTCAACAAGCGTGATCGACACTGTAAGGTATATATTCTTATTGTCAGATTAAGCATACGGTTATAGATATCGCAAATTTAACGGTTAAGCAGAGTTGAATTGCGATCAAAAGTCAAGAACATATATCATTCAAATTTAACCAACAATATTACATGGAAATCAGATTAAGCAAACAACAATCATATAATATTATTGAAAGGAATATAATTCTAATTGCAATTATAACAATCTCAAAGTAGTGAACCTGAATACAGCAAATTCGTCCGGATAGATTAGTTCTCCATTACGGTTCTTTCAAGTGTAAGAAAAATAATTCGTGAATAGTGAAAAAAACGTGAATGATGTTTTCGGATGCTAGGTATTAGGGGAAAACCAAGACAATCCGTTTACAACCCAACTGGGTCAAATACATAACCCAGACCCAAAATTAACGATCCAAAACTAAAATAAAACTAATGCTGCAGCTTCAAACAAAATTCTGGAAAATAAGCGCTCTAAATCTGACTTTGACTCCAACACGAAAGTTGTAGCTCTTTCTCTTAGTCTTCCGGCGATTATTAGAACGCGTCAATCGAATTCCCGAAGCTCCAGTTATGATCGTTTTAGTGCAGACTGTTAAAGCTGAAAATTAAATACGAAAGTCAAATAACAATAAAAATAAACTAAAATATAAAAATATTATAAAACATAAAAGTAATCAAAGGAAATCAAAGAAATGCTTAAGAACAAACATAGGAGAATGTGCATTAAAATGCACTGATCACTTATGAGAGCTCTAGGATTTATAAAGAGAAAACTAAACACTTTTATGATAAGATGATTTCTAGGAAGGAATTCTCTATGGACCAACAGATGTTACTGTTTAACTCCCTCCTTAAGCTTATGGCTGGGAAACTTCGATCCACGGGTATTGGCCCTTTTTTTGTTACTAATATTTTCCCTCATGGTGTAGTAGAGATAAAAAGTGCAGGTACTGATAAAATCTTTAAGGTCAATGGGCGGCGCCTAAAGATATTCCATGAAAGTGTGGTGCCTGAAGACGCACTCTTAGAAGAGCTTTCCTTGGAAAAGCCCACCTACCATGCAACTTGACCAGGGAGCACCTTTTCCTTTTTTCTCACTCTTATTTAATAGTTGTGTCATTTCATTAAGGACAATGCATATTTTAAGTGTGGGGGAGGGAACCATTTATTTGTTTTGTTTTCTTTGTTTTGTTTTTAGTTTTTCTCTGTTTTTGGTTAAAATTTAAAATAAATAAAAAATTGCATGCTTTTTCCTTTGGTTTTTGAGTTACAATTATGAGTACTTTTCTTAGTTCTTTTGACTAAAGTCTTGTGGTGTGATGTGAAAAATGTGTTGTGCCTTTTTAGTATGATAGGTAGGACTAAACTCTAAATTGTATATCTTTAGCAGTAGATCATTAACCCTGGTGAGATTTGAGTCTTATATGGATAACATACAAAAATCCATCTCTTTCTTTCTTCTGTGATTCACTCATGTCTGTTAGTCTCTAGAACTTGAATTGACTCTTGTTGATGTTGTTGTTTACTTGTGCACACTGATATGATAAAAACAATTTTGTTTTTTTGTTTTTTTGTTTTTTAGCCAGTTAGCCAAAAAGCCAACCCTGAAATAATTTCATCCCTTGTTTGAAACCCCCTTGAGCCTATTATCCTTTTTTTGTTTAAAACTTATTACAAGCCGAGAAGTGAAAAACAATGTTATCATCCTATTCAAAGGGTTGAAAGAGTCTTGTTTGAAGTTGTGTGGGATTGAATAATTATGTTTGTAATATTTCAGAAGTTGGCAGAAAAAGAAAAAAAATAGAAAAAGAAAAAAATAGAAAAAGAAAATAGAAAAGAAAAAAAGATGAATGAAAAAAAATAAAAGGATGTTAATACATAGTCCTTCTAAAAAAATGAATAAAAAAAAGGAAAGAGAAGAGAACACAATTGCTATAGAGTTGTTCAAGTGAATGAAATATTTTGTAAATTCAACTCCCACAGTTTCTTTCAATTCTCTTTTATCTCTTTGAATTTTAGCCTAGTCCCTTAGGATTTATCTCACCCTTACCTTGACCACGTTACAACCAAATAAAAGTTCTTTTGATCTTTGTGTGCATGTATTTCAATTGTGGATGTCAGAGTCATTTCAAGTTTATTATTGTACTAACTTTCATGTTGTGCTTGGAGTGTAAACAGTTAATCTAAACACTTGAGAGTTGAGTGAATTATATCCTGTGAGGATCTTAATGTTGTTGATGTACTCTTTGGTAATCTGTTTTCCTATCTGATTTAAATATCACAAAAAGTTGCTTACTAACACCATATTCTTGAAGCTTAGACTTAGAATTATGCTTGTACCTTGTATCTTGAATACTTTTGGAAGTGCATGCTCTATTTTCTTTCCTTTGGTTTTGAAATTGTAATTTTACTCGGAGTGCAAAAGTTCAAGTGTGGGGGAATTTGATCAGTGCATTTGATGCGCATTCTTCTATAATTGTACTTAGGCATTTATCTAATTTATTTTTCTTATTTTATTATGTTTTTAGATTTAAGTTCATGTTTGCCTTTAATCTATTTTCGTTTGTTACTTTCAGTTTTAGCGATTAATTGATACATGTTCACTGTTTGGATCATAACTTGAGTTACGGGATACTGTTTTGCGTGTTCTGATGTGCGTTGGAAAGATAAGAGAAAGAGCTACAACTTTTGTGTTGAAGCCTAAAGCTAATTCGGAGTGCATAAGTCTCAAATAATTCGTTGAAGTTTCGTATCTTAGGAAATAATTTATTTTGGGCCATTTGTTGGGTCGAATTTAGGTTTTCCGGCCCAGTTTGAATTATAAGTGAAACTCTTATTCTGTTTAAAAGGGAAGCCGCGGTACTGTAGTAAACATACATTATTCACGATAACTTTGTGCTTTGGGCGATCATGAAGAAGAATTAATCTTCTAGAGTCAATCTGCTGTAACTGAATTTCCAAGGCTTGGAGGTTTTTATCCTATCAATTTAATTTCATTCTCTTTCAATTCTATTCTATGAATTTTAATTTGCTTAATCTGTATTTTATGGAATAATTTTGATTAAATTTGTATGATTGCATTCCTAATTGTTAATCGCCGTTTTCGTCGCTTTGTCGTTAAAATTGCGTTTCTAAATCGTGCTTGCTTAACTCACAATTGTATTCATCCATTTGCTTAATTCAGAATATAGGAATATAAATTTGTCATATATCTATTGCGCTTGCCAATCGAAATTGAATCGAATAGAGATCGAAGTCGCTTAGAGAATTAGTAGGTAAAAACCAGTGATTAGCCGAAAATCAAAAATAGTAGATTGGCTTATTTTATAATCGCTTATTTTAATCATTTTTTTTGCTTTGTTTTCTAAATCGATCACTAAAACATAACCCCCCCCCCTTAAATCGACTTCATTGGGTTAACAATAACACATGAGTCCTTGTGATATGATACTCGAGTTGTCGCTTCCGCTAAACTACAGGTTTCTAATTACTCGTTTTGACCCGTGTGCAAGGATTCTAATTACCTTTAGTTTAGCGGAAGCAGCAACTCGAGTATCATATCGCAAGGACTCTTGTGTTATTGTTAACCTAATGAAATAGATTTAGGGGGGGGGTATGTTTTAGTGATCGATTTAGAAAATAAAGCAAAAAAAGTGATTAAAATAAGCGATTATAAAATAAGCCAATCTACTGTTTTCGGTTTCCGGCTAATCACTGGTTTTTACCTATCAATTCCCTTAGCGGCTTCGATCTCTATTTGATTCAATTTCGATTGACAAGCGCAATAGATATATGACAAATTTATATTCCTATATTCCGAATTAAGCAAACGGATGAACACAATCGTGAATTAAGCTAGCACGATTTACAAACGCAATTTTAAAGACAAAGCGACGAAAACGACGATTAACAATTAGGAATCCAATCATACAAATTTAATCAAAACCATTCCATAAAATACAGATTAAGCAAATGAAATTTCATAGAATAGAATTGAAAGAGGACAAAATTAAATTGATAGGATAAAAACCTCAAAGCCTTGGAAATTCAGTTACAGCAGATTGACTCTAGAAGATTTGTTCCTCTTCATGATCGCCCAAAGCACAAAGTTATCGTGAATAAATGTGTGTTTGCTACAGTACCGCGGCTGCCCTTTTAAACAGAAAAGGATTTCACTTATAATTCAAACTGGCCCGAAAAACCTAAATTCGGCCCAACAAATGACCCAAAATAAATTATTTCCCAAAGTACGAAACTTCAACGAATTATTTGAGACTTATGCACTCCGAATCAGATTTTGGCTTCAATACAAAAATTGTATCTCTTTCTCTTATCTTTCCAACACATGTCATAACGCGCAAAACAACATCCTGTAGCTCAAGTTATGATCCGAACAGTAGACGGGTATCAATTAATTACTAAAACTGAAAATAGCGAACGAAAATAGATTAAAGGCAAACATGAACATGAATCTAAAAACATAATAAAATAGTAAAATAAGCAAAATAAAGTAGATAAATGCGTAAGTACAATTATAGAAGAATGTGCATCAAAATGCACTGATCAAAGTAAATGGAAGTTGTTTCTACTTTATAGGAACCGTAATGAATGGGTTACGGATTATGCATCCAATGCTTTGGCTCTATAAAATGTTAAAGCCAAAAAAATATTAATTCCAACATTGAGAGCATTTTCAATAACTAGAGAAATACACTAGTGAGAAAAACTTGAAGTCAGAGAAATTCTTAAATACAATGTGTATTTTATCTTTCTAGTAAATAAAAAGTCTGGAGCATCCCGTATCAATTTTTGTGTGTTATTATTCCGCATTTATATCGCTATTCCATGAATTTGACTATGAGGAAATGTTGCGTAGTTTCCTAAAAATTGTATCAGAGTTGGTTGATCTTTCCCTTTCGGAAGCAATCCAGAGGAGTCAGACTCGAGTGGGAGCGATGACAGCAGACGAAGGAAAGGTGAAAATTGAGAAGTTCGATGGTGCAGATTTCAGCTTTTGAAAGATGCAAATAGAGGATTATTTATATCAGAAAGGTATGCATGAACCTCTCACAGGCATGAAACCAGCAGCAATGGAGGACAGTTTCTAGACCCTTTCTGATAGAAAAGCTCTTGGAGTTATTCGATTGACGGTATCCCTTAATGTTTCTTTTAACATTGCAAAAGAGAATACTATGATTGATCTTATGAAGGCTCTTTCCAGCATGTACAAAAAGTCGTCGGCCTCAAACAAAGTTCATTTGATGAGGCGGTTGTTCAACTTACGAATGACAAAAGGTGTGTCAACGGCGCAACATGTGAACGAGCTTAACACTACTACAACCCAATTGAGTTTAGTTGGAATCGACTTTGATGAAGAAGTGTGGGTTTTGATACTCTTGTCTTCCCTTCTAGAAAGTTGGAATGCTACTGTCACAACCGTGAGTAGCTCATCAGGAAGCGACAGGTTAAAATTTAATGATATTCGTGATTTGGTTCTCAGTGAAGAGATCCGACGGAGAGAGTCGGGTGAATCATCAACCTCTTCGGTATTGCATACGGAGTAAAGAGGTAGAAGTTCAACCAGAGGAAGCGAACACAACAAATCAAATGTGAGATGATCAAAGTCCAAAAATCATCATAGTTGTAACAGCTCGAAGACTATCGAGTGTTGGAATTGCGGAAAGACCGGACACTACAAAATTAGTGCACCAGTGCACCAAAGAATTATGAGGCGAAAAATGGGGCAAATATTGTTTCAACCTCAGGAGGAGGTGATGCGTTGATATGTTCTTTGGAGAGCAAGGAAGAGTCTTGGGTGTTAGACTCTGGAGCATCCTTTCACGCGGATTCACAAAAACAGTTATTTAAAAGTTATGTCCCTAGGAACCTCGGTAAAGTTTACCTTGGTAATGAACAATCTTGTGAGATTGTGGGAAAAAGTGTGGTGAAGATCAAGTTGAACGGGTCTGTTTGGGAGCTGAAGAATGTCAGACACATTCCTGACCTGACGAAGAACTTAATCTCAGTAGGCCAGTTGGCCAGTGATGTCTACACAACAATCTTCCATGGAGATCATTGGGAGATTTCAAAAGGTTCAATGATAGTTGCTCGCGGTAAAAATAGTGGTACTCTTTACAAGACAATTGGAGCATGTCATTTGATTACAGTTGCAACAAATGAAAGTCTCAATTTATGGCACCAAAGACTAGGTCATATGAGTGAGAAAGGGATGAAGCTCATGCACTTAAACAGAAAGCTACCTAGTCCTCAGTCAATAGAAATTGACATGTGCGAAGATTGTATACTTGGAAAGCATAAGAGAGTTAGCTTTCAGACAAGTGAGAGAACCCCGAAGAAGGAAAGACTCGAGCTTGTCCACTTTGATGTTTGGGGTCCAACTACAGTCTCATCTATTGGTGGGAAGAAATACTCTGTGACTTTTATTAATGACCATTCCAGAAAGGTATGGGTATACTTTCTGAAATATAAGTTTGCCGTATTTGAGGCTTTTAAGGTGTGGAAAGCGATGGTAGAAAACGAGACCGTATTGAAGATCAAAAAGCTCCGAACTGACAATGGTGATGAATATGTAGACACCAAGTTCAAGAATTTATGCTATGAGCATGGAATCAGAATGGAGTAGACTGTGTCGGGCACGCCTCAATAGAATGATATAGCTGAGCGTATGAGTCAAACATTGACTGAAAGAGCCAGAAGCTTACATGTGCAGTCAGGCTTACCGAAGCAATTCTGGGTAGAGGCAGACAACATATTAGCTTACTTAATCTACCGAGGTCCATCGGTATCATTGTAGCTTATAATACTAGAAGAGGTATGGAGCGGAAAAAAGGTAAAACTATCACATCTTAGAGTTTTCGGTTGTGTAGCATATGTGCACATTAGTGATCATGGAAGGAATAAGCTTGATCCCAAATCAAAGAAGTGCAATTTCCTCGGTTTTGGTGAGGATGAGTTTGGCTATCGCCTATGGGATGATGAAAACAAAAAGATGATTCGCAATAGAGATGTGATCTTTAGCGAAAGAGTCATGTACAAGGAAAAATAGAATACAGGTGCCAGCAACTCAGATTCGAGTGGGACAGTTTATTTAGAGGTGGACAATGTCCCAGAAAGTCCTATATTTGATAATCCCTAGCTATAGGAAACAACTAAACAAGGCAGTGAGCAACAACCTGACATATCAGAGCCTCCAACTCCAAATCTTGTATTGAGAAGGTCTTATAGAACTCGTGTTCCTAACAGGAGATACATGGACTACATGTTATTGACAGATGAAGGGGAGCCTGAAGATTATGTAGAAGCATGTCATACCGCAGATGCTAGAAGGTGGGAACTTGCTATGAAAGACGAGATGAATTCTTTGATCTCCAATCAGACATGCGAACTTGTTGAGTTACCTATGAAAAAAAGGGCATTTCATAACAAATAGGTGTATCGGGTGAAGGAGGACCATGACGGATCCAAGAGATACAAGGCCCGAATAGTTCTCAAAGGATTTTAGTAAAAAGAAGGAGTTGACTACACTGAAATATTTGCTTCAATTGTGAAGCTCAATACTTTCAGGTTTGTGTTAAGTATTGTTGCCAGTGAAGAGCTCTACCTAGAACAGTTGAATATGAAGACTGTGTTTCTTCACGGAGACTTAGATGAGGAGATTTACATGCATCAACCAGAAGGTTTCTCAGAATAAGGGAAACAAAAAATGGTGCTCAAATTAAAGAAGAGATTGTATGGTCTAAAACAAGCTCCAAGATAGTGGTGTAGGAAGTTTGAAAGCTTCGTGCATAAGGAAGGTTTCCAGAAGTGCAATGTTGACCACTTTTGTTTTTTCAAGAGATATCATTCAAGTTATATTATTTTATTAATTTATGTCGATGATATGTTAGTAGCATGTCCATATATTGATGAAAATAGAAACTTGAAGATGCAATTGTCAAAAGAATTTGATATGAAGGACTTGGGTCCAGCAAAGAAGATTCTTGGAATGCAAATCACAAGAGATAAACAAATAGGATTTTTGCAGTTATCTAAGGCGGAGTACATCAACCGTGTTTTGCAAAGATTCAACATGGACAATGCCAAACCAGTTAGCACACCTTTAGCTAGTCATTTTTGCTTATCAAAGGACCAGACCCTAGAGACGGAGGAAGAAAAAGAGTTGATGGCTAAGACTCCTTATGCTTCAGCCGTTGGAAGTTTGATGTACGCAAGGGTATACACGAGGCCAGACATTGGCCATGCAGTGGGAGTTGTAAGCAGGTTTATGTCAAATCCAAGTAAAGCTCATCGGGAAGCTGTGAAATGGATTTTGAGTTATCTACGAGGCACTAAGGAGAAGTGTTTGTGCTTTAGTAAAGGTGAATTAAAATTACATGGCTATGTAGATGCGGACTTTGGTGGTGAAGTTGATCACTGAAGAAGTACCACCGGTTACATATTTACGGTTGGAACTATAACTATTAGTTGGATGTCGAGGATACAAAAGATCGTTGCTATATCCACTACAGAGGCTGAGTATGTGGCCGTAACAGAAGCTAGCAAAGAGTTGATATTGTTTCAAGGATTGTTGACAGAGTTGGGATTCATCCAAGAGAGGAGTGTTTTGCACAACGGCAGTTAGAGTGCAATACATTTGGCTAAGAATTCAGCATTCCACTCTAGAATGAAGCATATTGATCTCCGTTATCACTTCATCGGAATTCTGCTTGAGGATGAGATACTAACGTTGAGGAAGATTCTCGGAAGTAAGAACCCAGCGGACATGTTAACAAAGGTGGTAACTATTGATAAACTGAATTTATGGTCAACTTCAGTTGACCTGCTAGAATAACATACCAGAGAAGGTTGCTGCATGATCAAGGTGTGAAGACCGACTAAAGTCAATCTTCATGTGGGAGATTGTTGAAAAAGTCATTGTTTTCTTATTATTTGGATGGCCGTTGTTTTTTTATTATTTAGAAGTAAATGGAAGATGTTTCTATTTTATAAGAATAATGAATGGGTTACGGATGATGCATACAATGCTTTGGCTATATAAGATGTCAAAGCCAAAACAATATTAATTCTAACACTGAGAGCATTTTTAATACATAGAGAAACACACTAGTGAGAAAAACTCTGAGTGAGAGAAATTCTTAAATATAATGTGTATTTTATCTTTCCAGTAAATAAAATGTCTGCAGCAGCCCGTATCAATTTCTGTGTGTTATTATTCAGCATTTATATCGATATTCCATGAATCTGACTATGAGGAAATGTTGTCTACTTTCCTAACATGTTCCTCTTCCTCAAGACTTCATTAACAAAATTCATCAATGTCAAAGGTATTTTATTTGGGGTGATTCCAATGATAGGAAGCATCTTCATACTATCCATTGGAGTATCATTAATAGAGATAAGGACATGGGTGGTCTTGGTCTTCGTAATTTGTCTATTATGAACAAATCTTGCCTTGCCAAGTTGGGATGGAATCTAAAAACTAAAGATCACTTGCTTTTGAGTAGGTTAATGAAGAGTAAATATGCTGCTAGGAACCATGAATCTGGTGTTTTAATAGCTAAACCCTCTGATTCTTGTATTTGAAAGTAGATAGTGGATTTTCGCCTGAAGCTTGATGAGTTGGCCTACTGGGAAGTGGGTAATGGACCTAATATCAATATTTGGAATGGGGCTTGGGTTGCATCGGGTTGCACCTTAAAGATCATGTCCTTCAGCCTCTCAATCTCAACTTGCAGCTCCATCTTGTTTCTAAACTTCTGAATATTGCAGGTAATTGGAACTGGTATTTACTTCACAGCCTCCCCCTTCTGGTTCAGATTCGTTGCCTGATTCTTGCCTTTAGAGTGGCTCCAAGATAGGGAGTTTCTCCATATCCAGTATGTATGGCATTTTTAATCAACTTTCGAATGTTGACTCTTCTTCCCGATGGAAAAAAAATCTGGCAGTTACAAGTCCCTGAGCGAATTCACAACTTCATCTAGAAAATAGGACATAAGGATCTTGTCACTAATGAGTATCTCAATCATCTTCAACTGAGAAATAATATTTGTGATATTTGTGGCTCCTATCCTAAATATATTCTACACTCCCTTCGTGATTGCTCTTTGCCTAAATTCTTATGGAACCAATTGGCTCGCCACAACTTTAAGGAGTAATTTTGCTCTTGTTCGTTGTATGATTGGATTGATATCAATTCAAGCATGTTTTTCGAGAAACTAATCAATGATCCAACTTTTTGACTAAGTTGTCTTTGAATAGTAATGTTGATTGTGTCTAGTTTGATTCTTATCCAATAAATTTAAGGCGTGTCTTTAGTTTGGATTGATTGGGTCTTTCTGTTAGGGTTGTTGCCTAGTCTCTTCTTATTTGAACCTTTGATCCTCCCTATTTAAATTTTTTTGACAAAACAGAATTTAAATCGTGTGAAAAAAATAAAAAGTTGGAGCTAATTATATTATTCGATACATATAAGTTGCAGCTTAAATGACTTATATGAGATACGGTAAAATCTTAGAGCAGGATTATCAAATTTTCATATATTTTATATAGTTTAGAGTTAAGTTGATATATTTTGCATAGTTTAGAGAAAAAATTATGTTTATTTTATTTTAATGATAAATTTTGAAAATGATAAATAGTTTAGATAATACATTAATGATTTATTCATTTCTTTGAGTTAAAAATGTTTTTTCATCTCTTTGAATTATATATATATATATATATATTATATATATATATATATATATATATATATATATATATATATATATATATATATATATATATATATATATATATATATATATATATATATATACCGTAACAAAAGTCATATAAAGCAATTAAAAAGTATAAAATTGTAAGTTCAACTTTAATTATCCATCACACCAAATATTTTTAATGTTTTATTACGTAATGTAATCGAAAGTTTATTTATTATATTCTTATTGTTTTGATTTGATGATAAATGATATATCTTTACATATAAATAGGTTGATATCTATTTTTTAGAGTTTAAGAATAGGATCCACCCTAATATTTTAAGAAACTAATAATAAATTATTTTATCTTTGATATTTTTCTTTAATTGGATAGTGATGATTATGAACACTCAACTTGAATAGGAGGTCTTGAAAAATTTCCATTCTTGAAAATAGAATTAACCCTAATAAACCTTAACAAACTATTTTATCTCTAATAAATCTTAACAAATTAATAACTATTTTATCTCTAATAAATCTTAACAAACTAATAACAGACTATTTTATCTTTAATAAATCTTAACAAATTAATAACAAACTATTTTATCTTATTAAATAAGATGTAATTATTGTAACACAAAATACTTTCTCTCTAAATTCATCAAATACTAAAAATATTACTATTATTATTACTATTTTCTTTCATATATTACATCTAATATTATTAATTATGTTAACAAGCTATACATACCTCTCCAAACCAATTCTTTTAACATTTAAAAAAAAGTTTTTTTTTTAATTTTAAAATTGATTTTTATAAATAAAAAAATTAATATTAAAATTTTTGTTTAACATAGTTTTTATAAATTAAAAGACTAATTTTATAACATAAATATACATTATTGAAGATTAATATATTCTCAAAATATCAAAAAGATATATTTCAAAAATAAGTTTTATTAAAAATTATTTAAAATAGCTTTAAACTTATATGATTTTTTTTAAAATTTAATATTAAAAAAAGTTATAGGAAAATGATTAACTACTTAAATAAAATTTAAAAAAATATATCTAAACTAATCTTTATTTGAAAATATTTTTAAAAAAGTTATAATGTTTTCGTAAATAAAAATTTACAACACTACAAAAATCATTAAAAGAAAAACTGAAATGAAAGAAGCTAAAATTATGGGATTTTATTAGATACAACTTTAGTTATACCTTAAATAAATATCTTTAAATTAAAATAGATTAATTTATTCTTAAAATATGTGTAATATAAAAGTGTTTTAAATCAAATGCTTATTATCTAAAATCTAAATCAATAATTAATTATTATTTTTTCCATTTTAAAATATTTGTAGATATATTCCTTCATAGCACTTCATGTTAATAACTTAAAATAGTTTTATTATTAAATAACCGGTTTTGTTTTTCTCTCTAATATCTATTATTGATTAAAATATATATGGCTCCAACCAAATCAAATCATATACAACTCATTTAAATTTGTTGAAATTTAAACAAATTTTATCGACCAATAAAAAAAAAGGCTTATCTAAGATTTGGTAAAAACAAAAAAGTTAGTTTAAATTTGTGTATAAAAAGCATCCGTTTGAATCTCTTTTGATCAATATTTTTAGAGAAAAAGAAGCTCAAATTGAATCCAATCCCAATGGCACCAAGTATATCATTGAAGAAAAAAAGCAACAAGAAACAACATGCAGCACCTTGTTCATCTTCTATCCAATCACTTCCAAGAGATTTGTTACTTGACATGATTATAAATGTAACCTCTCAATCTTTTCTTGATCTTTACAACATGAAATTATGTTGTCATGATTTTCTTAAAGTCGCAGAAGAAAACTATGTGTTTCAAAAAGTTTCTTTGAATCAATTTCCATTGATTCAATGGTTTCCTAACAAGAAAGCATTATCCTTTTTAAAACGTTGTAAGGAAAGTGGAAATATCGAAAGTTTGTTTAGAGATGGATTGTGCGAATACTTTAGTTATCCGAACGGAAATATAGATGGTCTTGAGAGGCTAAAAATAGCCGCTCAAAAGGGTCATAAGGAAGCGACATACATGTATGGTATGATCTTATTGTGTTCCGAAGATTATGAATCAAGAAAGCAAGGACTTGAACATATGCGTTCTTTGAGGATGTCAAAATGTATTATGAATTCAAGAAAAAAAGTTCAATATTTAACAAGTTCATTATGGAAAAATAACGGTGTATTGGCGCGCAATCAAACTCCTCTATGCGACTCGAAGGACACTTGCAAGGGATGGAGAGTGAAGAAAGGTAGATGGTTATTATTTGACGATGAAGACGATGACATTGAATCGTGTGAAGCTTGTAGATGGGATCACGAGTTAGAATTCTTTTATAAGTTATTTAATGTTTAATCTGTTAAGCACTGTTAGTGAAGGATTGTCTTGTTAGTTTCATCTGTTAAGCACTGTTATTAAGAAATTTGCCAAACTTTGTATGACTTATTTATCTTATAATAGTTTTCTTAATACTGCAAATGTTTATTGTTCACAGTTTGTTTAAGATTTTTTTTATCTCTTGTTACACTTTTTTTCATAAAAACAAAACTGTATTATTGTTCTAATTGTATCTGCACCACAACCACAATGCAGCAACCACATTCATGGCCGCAACACAATCACGACTCAAAACCTGCATTGTCAAAAGTCTCGATCACAGCTACAACAACTACAAAATAAACTGACTATTTTTAAGCAATCGGTATTGTTAAAAAATCCAAATTCTCTATACCATTTTGAGGAACTCAAGAAATCCAGAAACTGTATTCACAGTTTTTCACCTGCACGATGCAGGACTGTTCTAAGTTCGTCCGCTATCTGATGAAGGAGAATTGGTTTCCGAATCACTCCATTCATTCCTGCCAGCATGCATCTATCCTTCATTTGCTCTTCTGCGTTTGCTATAAGAGCTATGATCAAAGGCCATTTAGGGCCGTTGAACTTCCTGATCCTAGTCGCGACTTCAAAACCGTCCATTTCAGGCATGTGAATATCCAACATAATAATTTTGAACGCGTTACCACCAGAGCCAGTTATAACACTCACGCACTCAAATCCTGACGAAACTGCAGTTACTTGACAACCGAGCTTCTCAAGTAGCTTCTTCGTCACGATCCTGTTTAAACCATCTTCGTCTGCTAATAAAATCTTGAGGCCTCCAAACTGTGAATTTGAATAATCTTTAGGTGCAAGCACGTATCTTTCCAGTGACGGTCCTGTCTGAAACTTTAGAAGAAGTGACACGCCTTGCGCCAAACCCTGAGAGTCTGGTAATATCAATATATTTCCTTGCATTATCTGCACAGCATGACGAATTAAAATAGTTACATAAGGTCCCAAATTTTTTGTTTTGAAGCAGAAATTAGAGGAATCATAATGCTTTAATAAAATAATTGTATAATATTATATGAGTATAAAGAAGTAAGAAGCTACTTTATCAGATTTTAAGGCACAAAAGATGCTACTTTACAATTCTATTATCAATATAATAATACACCCACCTAACCCCAAAAAGCTCAAGCCTTCTTATTGATGAAAAGGAAATGAGAAATTTTGTAGTTTTGTTCATATTGGAAGTCTAAAACTAACTGGTTGATCTTACAATTAAAGAAAAGACACCACAAAAACATTGCAATTTCTTCATGTTTCTCTAATGATGTCTCTAAAGTCAGAATCCGGATGATGTTAAGTGTGTCTGTGCGAGGTAAACACACAATGATCCTTCCGATATCGGGAAAAATAGCTTCACTGCGACACTGTTAGGATAAAAGGATCACGACTCTATTCTTAATTAATATGTTGTTTTGCTAAAAGAGTTTCGGTTATAACAAAAGAGAATTTTCAGTTTTTAGTTGAACCAGTATGGAGAGTAATCTACGAAAAACTGTCAAATATAAGTAATCAGTGAAAGAAGAGTCTCGACACAACGGTTGGAGTTTCTGCCATGCGATTAGAAGGTCACAGATTCAAGTCAACATTAAGCTCGCCAAATCAAACCCCCGTCCTTTTAGCAATAAATGTAAACAATAAACGACATATTTTTGATACACAAACATAACATAATATAGACAGTGATGCACCTACCTGTACCAACTTCCTGCACATGTTGAAGCTCAGACCCTCCTTAGATTCACTGTTGTGATTCAGCATCCTACCGACTTGTTGTTTTGTCGAAATTGATCCACCAGACTGAGAACTATCAGTAATCTGAAAATCAAATTTTACATGTACGTACTCAACTGGGCTGCCTGATCTCCATACACCAAATTTTTTGTCATCCTTATCACCACCGTCGCTTTCAAGATAAACCCGAAAAACAAGATTCCCTCGGTCACACGTGTTCAATAAATAACCAATAATATGCATGATTACTTGAAAAGTCCTTGCTTCGTCGCCTAAAATTTTTTCAGGCAACGACTTCTGGACTTCAATTTGAAAACCAAAGCCTTGATACACACACAAGCACTTGGCAATGCAAGCAGCTTCCCTTAACATTGAATGTAGAAGGAAAGGTTTCATCTCTAACTGGAGACCACCCTTTTTATTTTCGGAAATGTCCATTACATCGTTTACTAAACTCGAGAGTACGTTGCCGACTTTCAACATTGTGTCACCGATAATCTTTTGTTCAGGCTTCATGTTACTTTCTTGAAACAACGAAAGCATCCCTACAACAGAATGCATAGGCCTCCTCATTCCATGGCTCATCACTGTCTGGAATGACTTCCTAGCCTGGCTAGCCATCATAGCGTTCTTTTGAGACTGCTGCAACGCTCGGTTTTGCTCTTCGAGTTTCTGTCTCATTAAGTGAGACTCTTCAAGAACCGACGCATGAGAAAGTGCTACAGCCACCTGATCAGCAACTACCTCAACTATATCCATCTCCGGACCCGTCCAAACCCTACCGTTCGAACTCGGAAGAACCAAAACCAGTATGGCATAACACGTATCAACCAACTCCGGCGTCCCACCTTTGAAATTCGAAACATTAAGCATCGGCATACGAATAGCCGCGACAGCACCCAACTCCTCGATACCACCACCAGCATCACCACTACTCGCAGCTCCTAGCTTAGATTCCGGCCTCAAAATCCTAACCCCTTTAGTTTTTCTAATCTCCAATACATCAGGATCATTCACAGGAATAGAATTGTGATGAAAACTCTTCCCAGAATCCGATTTCAACTCATGAGTCAAATACATCTCTCGTCTATCATTATTCGGCATCCAAACAGCACAATTATGCAAATCCAAAGCCTTAGAAAGCTCAACAAGAGTAGTATACAAAATCGTATGTTTATCAAGAGACTTCCTAATCTCCCTAGTAAGCATCCTAACATGCCAACTAGCTTCCTTCTGTTTCTTCATAATCCCAACCTCTTGACCCAATTCCATCACATTCTTCCTCAGAAAAAGCTCCCTAACCTTAATCTTAAGAAGGAGCGGGATTAAAGGCGGAAGTGTCAACGCCGTAGCACACGACACAAGAGCGGTGAGGAATTTAGCAACAGTAATACAAAGCAACAATCGAAAAGAAGGAGGACCGTGATAAGAAAAAGCATTGAGTAAATGAGTGATACCACATAGAACTATAAAGGCTATGAATTGAAGAAACAGCAACTTGAAAGGAACATTCGAACGACTAACAAAGTAAAAAAGTTCAATTGGGATTGAAAAATAAGCAAATGCAATGAGAAAATCACTAACTTTCTGACCAACAAGTATTGTATGGATACTGAAAAGCGCTTCTTCATCATCACAGTTACAGTTGTCATATTCAGAATCGGTAGCAGAAGCATAAAAAGTAGTAAGATTGAAAAGCAATAACAACAGAATAAGAGTTTTCATTACACTAAAGCCACTAAAGTCAATGAATTTTGTCAAATGATCAAAGAAAAACAGAACCTGATTAGAAAATGACCCAAATCAAAAAACCGATGAAGCAGATCGCAGAGAGAGAGGTAGAGATGAATCCTTGAAAAACCCAATTCTGAAAAGCTTGAATTGTTGTTGGGTTTGAACAAAAGTTTTGGACTTTATGATTACCACCACCTTCTCTCTCTATATAGAAATGAAGATGCGGCATAATACATACTATATTAGAGAGAGAAAGAGGGGAAGAACCGAATAAGACAATGGGAAAGATTAAAATGGAAAAACATATAGAAATGAAAAGTGGGACCCACGGAGTTGCAGATTTTACTACCTCGTACTGTTCAAGGTTTCAGTGGAGTGCATCCTCCCGGGACCTCGACCTTGTCAAACCATGTTCGTGTTCATGTTTTCTCCTCAACGAAGAACCTATCACCATGAACCTGTTCTGTTTTATTTTATTTTGTTTTATTTATTATACAGTGATTATTCCCTTAATAGCGTTTTTACTTTTTATGTATTTTATGGTTGGTTTACCGTTAAAAGTAATATTCAATTTTTGTTTAAGGAAATTGTTATCTAACCTATTACTCCCTTATGTCTTTATTATTTGTTAAATTCAATTAATATTTCTTTAAATACTACTATGAATTAAATAATTTTGTTAGGAACGATATCATCTATATCGTCTTCTAGAATACTAAGAGTTGATGAATATCTGATATAAAAAAAGTTGGTGAATAATTTATAAAAAAATTTAAAATATTTTTTGAGAGATGAAATATATATGGACTACAATGATCTTTGAAATTCAACTCATTTAAATATTAATTAAAAAATATCACGTTATTGACGTACACATTTCTTTATTCATTTTTTTTCCTTTTAATTTTTTTTTACACAATTATTTTTCTTTTAGTTAAAAAATTGACTAAATTCAAAAAATAAATTTAATTTGATTTTATGTTAAATGGAGACATATCTCAACGAGAACCATTTTGATTGTTCTTTGCTCGGATGGGTGTTACTATATAAAGATTATTCTCAATTATCTCAACAAAAGGGAAAAAAAGAAAAGAATAATTAGTGTATCCGTCGAGGATTGGGGTCATCGTGCCTACTTATCCTTATAGTACAATAAGAAAATCAAAGTTTCGTAGTTCATGGAACTAAGACGGACAAAGAAATGAAGACTTAATATAATTAGTGTTTAAACATGACAAGATATATGATGGTTGTTTGAATCAAAGAAACAAGGTAAAATGATATGAAATCGGTTGAAGTGGAAAAGAAATATGAAATTGATTGAGGTGGCAAAGTGGTGTTTGAACCTGATAATGGTATTTAAACCGAAAATAAACTTGAAGTGGTGTTTAAACCAAGTAGGTATTGAAGTGTGAGGGAAAACGGGTTGATGTAGTGTTTAAACCAGATAATGGTGTTTAAACCAAAGAGGATAAAAATGGTGTTTAAACAGAAGGGTTGGTGTAATGTAGTGTTTAAACGGGGTAGTGGTGTTTAAACCAATATTTAAACCGAAATGTTGAATGAAAGGGAGTGTTTAAACTAGATGGTAGATTGGAGTGATGTTTGAAACAATAAAAGAAACATTGTTTAAACTAAAGGATGGGATAAAAGTGGTGTCTAAACCGAAGGGTTGATGTTTGAACCGGCAAAGTGGTGTTTAAACCGAAAGATGGAGGATAACGGTGTTTAAACCGGATGGTGGTATTTAAACCTAAACAAAAATGACGTTTAAACCAAGGCAATTGTGTTTAAACCTAAAAAGTGGTGTCTAAACCAAAAGGTCGGTGTTTAAACCGGAAATGTCGTGTTTAAACCAAAAGGTCAGTGTTTAAAGCGGAAAAGGGGTTTATGCCAATGCAATGGTAATGGTGCTCAACCAAAGCAATGGTAATGGTGTTTAAACTAGGAAGGTTGTTCAGACTGAAACAATGGTGTTTAAACTGAAGATGTGATGTTTAAACAAAAAGGTCAATAAGAATGGTGTTTCAACCACGGATAAAAGGAATCTGGTGTTTAAACCACGAATAAAAGGAATGTGGTGTTTAAACCACTGATAAAAGGAATGCGGATTCTCTGATAAAAGGAAGGTTGTTCATATTCTCTTCTTCTTCTTCCACTTTCTGAGACTAAGTGAATGAGAGTTTCGAAGAGGTTGCAGAGAGTGGATTGTGAGGATGAGGTTGCTCTGAGATTCGTGAGGTTGAGCTCTACTCCATTGAAGCTTCAATGTGGAGCTTTAATGGAGTATTTCGAAGGATCTTTGTGTGAGGGTGAGGAGAGAAGTTCTGAGATTCGTGAGGGTGAAATGAAAACGTGTGATTCTGAGTGATGAATTTCTGAGCATGTGAAGAGTGATTGACATTGTGAAGGTTGAAACCATTTATAGGAGATGAGTTTAACAGAGAGATTAAACTCTATTAACTCAATTAGTTAGGATCAATGCGATGTTAGTTAGGAGTTAACTAACTTTGTTAGTTAGTTAGTTAAAGGAAATAGAAATTAGTTGGAAATGTTAAATTTCTATTAAATCAAAAGATAATTAATTTAGTTTTTAACTTTTTCCTGTTAGTTTAGTTTTTCAATATTAAGGCAAGTGTTAGTTGATGAACTGAACCATGACTTATTATTGCAGGTAATTTGTGTGTAATTGTTATGGATGACCTGTTGAACCATTGGACTCGAGCTACAAGTAACTTGCAGGTGGATGGATTTTGCATGCTAGTACAAATGTATGTTGACTTGTTGGTGCAAGTCATTTATATGGAAATGTAAATTTTTGTTGTTGGTAATTAGACTGCAGCAGTTGCAGGTTGGTTTGCTTTGTGGTTCATGTTAAGTTGTGTATGATGCCAGTGTGTATTGATGATGATAAACCAAGGCTGCAAGTCACTTGCCTAGTGTAAATGGACTCATGTTAGGGCAAAGTCGTGTTTGGTCTAGACTGCAAATAGGTTTTTTTCAGGGTTATTGTTTGGATTACAATCAGGGCAAGGCAAGTTAGGCCAAGGTTTGCTCAAGGTTTAATGCAATGATATTGTATGTGCAACTATGTACAATGTTTGTAGTGCATTTTAAGGCCTATGATGATGCGTGTATTGCTGCAGGATTATCATGGTGAGTTATTCAAAATGTTGTTGGTGGTCTGCTATTGTTGCTAGGTTTGCCATGAATATGTATGATATGTCTTAATATCTCATCATGCATTGCTTTGTTTCAGCTTTGGCACTTGTTTAGATGATTTCTTCAAGTTTAGGTCCATCTTATATTGCATATTTGTATTGGATTCATCGATATATGTTTGAATGATGTATGTGTTAATTAGATTAAGCGTGGGGTCGTTGGTTTGTGGCAAGGTAGATCAAGGCAAATCATAACCAAGTTCAAGGCAAGGCATGATCAAGTGGATGCAAAAATGAAATTTCTTGCTCATGAAGAAACATAATGATGGAAACTCAAGAAATAATGCAAGAATGAAGATGTAATTAGTATTAGGGATGAAAAACGTGATGGTTGACCAAAAAGTCAACTTTTGTAAAAATGCATTTTTTTATATTTTCTTTTGTAATAGACAATCGTACATGCCAATTTAATGAGTGAATGAACATTTATTGGATGAGTAATCTTTATGAATGAAAAAATGTTTGAAATTCTCATTGAATTTTTACCTTGAAATCCAAGTTTTAAATCAATCTTGCCATGGAACCTTGAATGGACTTATGGGTTAAGTGCGAGACTTAAGACACTTAAACCAAAGTGTTATGACTATATGATGACATAATGGACAAACACAAATGAGCTATGAATCATGACCAACAAGAACAAGTGCATTGTGAAACATGGCCCAATGAATGCACCTAGAGACCTAAGTCAATGGTCTACGTGTAAGACCCCAATTTTGACCCTAAGATCCCGCACGCTATCTCATTATTTGCATTGGCTTTGGGATCACACCTTGGTATCCTACTCACCCATAATTCATTGGTTTTACATTGGGATAGGTCACCAATCATATTTGATTGTATCATACTTCGTTTTTCTTTGTTTACTAACCAAAATACCAAAAATATGTCTAGTATAGTTTCATTTCTTTTGTAGGTAGTGTCTGCATCCATTTGTGCCCTATCAAGTTCATATCTAGGGTTTGAGACCCTCAATGCAAGAGATCAATCAAGGGAACATCCACATTGGTTTTAAGCATCATATATGTATCCCCATGTTCTTTATTTGTTATTTTGATCAAGAATTCATCAATAGTTTCAAGTTTGTTTGCCTTGGAAGCCCTAATTCATTTGGGTATCTTGTGTGACTTCCTCAGCAAGTTTCTTCAATAATTGGTAAAAAATTCCAAGGTATACTCCATTTTACTTCATATTATGCATATATGATCCTCCATGAGCCCCAAAGAGCAAAATAACTTCAAGTTTGCAAGTTGGTTTAAAGAGGTTGACCAGAGAAAGTCAACTGGTCAAATATAGGGTTCCTAGACCATGTCTCCTAACATTTTTGTCATATAAAAATGATTCCAAGAGCACAGTTACTATTTTGACATTCAAAACAACTTTCATGTTGGCATCAAGATCTAGTTTTTCTTGGAAAGTCATTTTTTATGGTGAACGATTATAGGTCATTTTGTCGGTGCCCTAGATAGAATGTCAACTTCCAAGGACCATAACTTGCTCAATTTTCATGATATGAAGACCATACAAGTTTCATGATCAATTTTAATATGTCTTATCCAACTTTTCTTCTTTGAGAAAGATCCAATTATACTTTCAAGGGCATGTACCAAGAGGAAACATTATAGGTCATTTTGGGCCATCATCATTGAACAAGCAATTTTCCTCAACTTCTAAAATCCATAACTCCCTCATGCAAGATTCAAATGGTGTCAAACTTGTGACCAAATTGAAGAGGATTGAAAGATCTACAACTTTTAAGAAAGAACCATTTTCATTTGAAGCTCATAGGAAAAGTTATTCAAGGTGGAAAAAATGGTCATTTGACTTTTAACTTAGAAAATTTTCAACTTTGTTTGATTCTTCCAACTTCTACCTCCAAATTCATCATTATCCAAGCTCCAAATGGAAAGCTTTTCAAAATAAAAGTTTTCCCCCTTCATGCTATCTTTCCAAAGAGTCCAAGATCATGACATTTGGATCATTTTTTCGTGACTTGCGCATGGGTGTAATGCATGGCCCTATTTGGAAAGTTCCACGATCAATTTTCATTTCACATTGCATGGCTTCATGTTAAGGTTTCAGCATCATTGGCACATGATTTTAGATTCATTTCAATCACTATTTGGGCCTTGTGCATGACCATGCAAGCATGCATACTACATTGCTATTTTTGGACAGATTTTGAAAGTGTGTGGAAAGCATTTGAAAATCCTATAAATACAACTCCTCATGCTCAGAATTGAGGACACTTTCTCCCCAACCAACTTTGATTTGCAACCTTCCCACCCTCCATTGACATGATAACCTTGAAGATTTCACTTGAAATCGAGCTTCAACTCCCCTTCTAAGGGTCCAAGCCATTTATGTATCCAATTCACTTCCTGCAAGTTGATAGAATCAAGGCAAGGCAATTTGGGGGAGAGATCGATCTCCATTGCTGCAAACAGAAGGTGATTTTCTAGAATTTTCTCTTCTTCGATTCTCCCTCAATTCTCCATCATTTTGCTTGATCTTTAGTTGTCTGAAGTCCTACCAATATAGGCAACAAGATTGAGTTTCTTTGATGTCAAATCGAAGCAACTCAGTTCATACACCTCGATTTTCAATTCCACATATATAGTGAGAATTGGAAAACTTAGAGGTCAGATTCGTGCTCTCCAGCATTTTTCCTTTAAAATAGTATATAGATCTTGAATTTTTATGAACTTTGGTGGTGGACCAGTTCGGTGAGGTCCACCGGAGAAGATGATCGGAGCCCTAGCTCTGGCGGTGTGCTGGCTCAGTCCAAGCCCTTTGATCTTGACCCAAGGTTCTAATCCTGGCCTTTGGTTTGTTTGAATCAGTTTGCAACGTGTTTGACTTGGTGCATGATGGACACCACACGCGTGGCCATCAGATCTGCCACCTCAATTAATGAGGGAGATCTGATGGCCCTTGTTTTTTCCTTTTTATTTTTATTTTTTGATTTTATTTTAAATACCTTTATTTTGTTTAATTCATATAAATTTCATTTTTAATCCAAAAAATATGGGACTTTCACAAAAATCTTTAAATATTTTTCTCTTCCATATTTTGAATTAGAATCATTTTTTGGATTAACTTTGATATTTTTTGTGAATTAAATGATTTTTGAGTTTTTTAAAAATATTTGTAAATACTTCTGACTTTCCAAAAAATCTAATTTGTTTTGTCTAAGGTCCTTTGACCTTGTTTGACCTAGGATAAATCCTTTGGCCATTTATTTGGTGATTTGAAGGGATTTAAGGTTTTTCTCTTTTTAAAATGCATTTTATTTCATTTTTAATTTGATTTTTAATTGTTTAATTGTTCAAAAATATTGTTGAGCCATTTGGTTGACTTTGTGTTGTTTGATCTTCGGTTTGGCCTTGATCATGGTTGATTTGAACTTCCATTTGATCAATACTATTTGATTTAGGGGGTTGATGAAATGTACATTTCATCCCTCAAAATGAATGAATAATATTGATTAGATGAAATTCCTCCTATGATCAATTTGGGTTTCCCTTTCCATTTCCCTCTTCATCTTCATCCTTCTTCTTCCCCAGTCCATCATTGACCAATGAATTCTCAAATATCCAAATGCCAGTTGATTCATCAATGACCTTGTGTCAGATGAATCAACATGAGCTTGATTGAGATAGGTCCCTCCCATTTTATTTTTGTGTGTGGTATGTTTTAGGAGCTTGGTTCTTTGTACCATGTCTCTAACATGCATTAACACCAATATTTTTATTGCCCGACCTCAGATAGTTGTGACTTCTACATAAGTCCAATTACGATTGCTTAACATAGAGCTAAATCTGTCCCCAAAGGCATAACATTCTTATAAGTGAGATTGTAAGTCTCCCATTCTTCATGGCATTGTGTGAAGACTTAACCTTTTTTCCATTTGTGAGAGCTAGTGGCATACTTGTTGATTTATCCAAGTTGGATCCCTTCTCATAGATGATGTCTAGGTTCATGTCTTCATACTTGTGAATGGATGTTTGAGTGTTCTCCAAGGAATGACTTAAACAATTGAACTCTTCACTAACATTTGACTAACATTTCTTTATATTTGCTTTACTTTTAATATCATTTACTTAATACAATTTAAATTTCAGTATCTTTCATTCATTGCCATTTACATTTCATGCAAGATGTTTATTTTTCTGTCATTTTCACTTTGCTCATTTGTGCCATATCATTTGTGCTTGTATATATTGTGTGCTTGTGACTTTGTTCTGTTTGTGGTCTTAGGACCTTAAAATACTTAATAACAACAAAAATCCTATAAAAGATATGTTGATGGACTGTAGGCACCATTCCCTATGCTCTGAAGGACTTGGCCAATGCCACTATTTGAGACTGGGTTATTCTTGACAGTGCCTTTCATCTGATGCAAGCCTTGGGATTTCCACTGGGTTTATTTGTCACTTTGCCTTTGTGCTTACATTGTTATATATTATTATTGTTAATGTCCGATGATTGTTTCTATGAGTTTTCCACAAGGTATATTTCATATGATACATTTGAAGAGATTGAAGACTGGTTGCTATTGGAGTGCTTGCTTGGATGTTATGTCTATCTTTATTTGATGCCTTGATCTTCATATTAATTGCTTGGATGTTGCTTATGCTTGTTGCTTGCTCAATAGTCCAGAGGAAATGGGTTTCTATCTGAAATTCTTGTCTTGTGGATTGCTTCCCATTGATCAGATCTTTTCAAATCTTAAATTTTGATTTTGTCTAGGGTAGTCCTTCATCTCCTCCCTTCTTTATTTAATTTCAATATCTCTCCCTCATTTTAAAACCTTATTTGCTTGTGTTTTTCAAACTTAGACTTGTTTTAATGATTAGAAACTTTGGTCTTATGCCATTGATTTTCAAAACTTTTTCTTAATTAAACTTGTGCATAAACCTAATTATATTGACTTAATTTCAAAAGACAAAAAGAGCTAACAACCTCATCTAATCTCTTTTGGTCTTTGTGCCCTTTGTGCCCTTTTTCTTTAAACTTTTACAAAAGAAAGTGTTTAGATTTGAGTTATCTTTGGTTGAGATATAATTCTCCCATTCTATGATATATTTTATTGTAAGTCTTTCCACTTATTAGGGGTTAGTGACATACTTGTTGATTGAATCCAAGTTAGAGCCCTCCCTCTTAAATGTTGTAAAACACTCATTATCGGTGGATATTTAGTTGAGTATTCTCCCCTTGATAACAAAAGATATTTAAACTTTTGTTAAAATCAATCCACCAATCCTTTGAAATTTTTACCATGAACTACAGAGTTTTGATCCCTCATTTTATGTTGGTACGCAGGCATAAGACCGAAAGTATTGTCAAACACAAAAATATAATAAATGAATTCTTTTCTCATCACCCCATTCTATTTTTATCAAACATCTTTTAAACAAATACACTTGCACACAAAAGGTCTCCCTAGGAGTACTTAGGACACTTTGGGTGCTAATACCTTCCCTATGTGTAACCAACCCCCTTACCTGTAATCTATGACATTTTATTAATTTTGATTTAAAAACTTCTTATCTTTGGGTTTTGTTCTTACTTTTTATCATTCCTTTAGAAACAATAAAAGCATGGTGGCGACACTAGTTTTTCATTGACGTTGGGTTTATCTATAGCTCGATGGTTACGAATGCACCGCTACACTATGAGGTAACATGGATCAATTGGATCAAATAGTCCATCAATGATATGAACAATAACTAGGGCTTCCGATACCCCAATGAAAATCAAATGATCCAACGACATACAAGGCCAGGGATTAGGGTTTTGGTGCATAGGTAAACACCATGTTCGCAACTTCCATGAACCAAGGTATCAAGCACTAGAAATTAGGGTTTTCACCCCTTAATTCCATATTATGAGCATTACCATTATCCTAGGGCTTAATCCTTAATCAAACCCTTGCTCCATAAACTTTGAATCTATGATGATTATTAGAAAGTGTTAACATGAATGAATGATGTACTTGTATGAGACATGAATGATTGCGGATGAATCTCAAATCAAAGGTTAGATGAAAAGTGAAAAGGGGATGACAAATTTTGAGGTATGGCATTAGGGAATAAGTATTTACAGGGGCTTAAGGACCTAGGATTTAGGAAATACTTTGAGGCAATAGTCGATCCCCCTTGAATAGGAAAGGTTGTTGACTACCTACTTTCAAAGGAGTCGTGGTATGACCCTTTCTTATATTCTCATGTGACTAGTGTGAGGGTAAAGGTACTATCCATGTCCTTTGTCCCAAGGGAGAGTCCTCATGATTTGTGAAGATGTCTTTTGGACAATGTTAGGCTAGATGGGGACCTTAGAAATTCCCATGTTTGGAACTCTCACAAATATAACACTACACAACCCTTCAAGCATGAGGGCTTATATGGGCAAAGTGTTTTAATCCTTCTTCTGGGTTTCGTCCCGGAGTCAAGGGAAAACCCTTTGATAAGAGACAAGTTTAGTGTTTGGGGTGTACCCCTTCAAATGGGAGGCGAGTCCCTTAGCCAGGGGCGAGTATCTTCACTATAGGAGATATTTTTAATGAAAGGCAAGTCCCTCATCCTGGGGCGAGTCTCTTAGATGAAGGCGGTCTTTTTAATGGAAGGTGGGTCCCTAAACTGAAGGCAGCCTTTTTTAATGGAAGGCAAGTCCCTCAACTGAATGCGACATTTTTTAATGGAATGTGAGATAATTGGGAATGAATTGTCAGTGAGAGGTGAGCCACCACTTCCTAACATTTTTTTATGGGTAAGCAAACGTTAGCGGAAAACATCAAGTTCCCATTGATTGACTAAAGTTGTCAAAATGTCAGCAAATTATGAAAGCTTAAGGGATTGGTGAAGTAAGCATGGGTAGAATTTAATGCAGACAATGATTGTTTTCCTAGGAACCCCAAATTAATTCCTTTTCCTTAGATGTGTCCTCTAGGTGTAGGAACTTTCCCATTCCTCATGGTAGTTACTCCCTTGAATGGACACACTACTTGCACGTTTGAAATTATACAAAAAAAAGTTGGTTCATTGTTTAAGAAAGTATTTTTTCTTCTTCCTTCATATTCTTCTTTCATACTTCTCTAGGAAAAAAACACACTAGTCTAGCTCAAAGCTCTGAAGGAAGAAAAAAAAGGAAAGATGTTGACATTCACTCCTTTTCGTAGGGCATAAACATTATCATTCCTCTCTTTCCCCCCTTTTCTTATTGTCCAAAATTAATGGCCAAAAAGAGCACCAAACGTGTTCACATTCACATAGTGTCTTTGTATGTTAGTCCTGACATGATAAACAGGTTTCGTGGGGGCATTGGATTTTCTAGTACATGATATGAAGAGGACGTGGTCCTTGAACCCTGTTTAGTAACATAGAGAGCCAACATGGACACCGTCGGTGAGGCCTCTGTCCCTTACTTTTATTTTTATTTGCTTGTCATTCATGAGTTAGGGTTTTGATCCCCTTTACTCCTTTTGAGGATAATTTTTTGATGATCATCAATTCCTCCCCTGACCATATTACCCATAAAGTATGGGGAATGTTAAGGAATTTTTATATAATCTGTAGCAACCTAGGAGGCCCTCCCACCATTTTGGTGTTTCTCTCCTTTTACATTATGGAGGTTCTTCCTAACTGTTGATGGATAAATCTGTGTGATCTTCTTGACAAGCATTTGTTGGGCCTTTATGCAAGTTCCTACGAGTATTGGAAAGATATGTTTGTGCGAGTTAGGGGGCGAGACGACGCCTCCGTATTGACCTCTAGAGAGATGGGATCCCCCTCGTTTTCCTTTTTCGTGGATGCCAGATCAACAACTTATCAATGAGTTAGATACAAGTGTATTTCCCTCGTCGAGAAAGATATGGTATAAGTCCTAAGTTGTTTCCGACCCTTACACTGTCGTACTTTAATTATCCAGGATCACAAATATGGCAATGGAGTGAAGGTGTATTTGGGTAAGCTTTAGGGTATGATAGGACGTTTGTGTTTGAATTCTGAACTAATTGTTTTACGTGTTAATACGTCTCCTATTTTTTTTAAAGAACATGATTAGTATCTCTCTTGAAAAGAGGAGAGAGTGTTTGATTCAAATTCAAGTTCCCCATCGACATGTATCTCTGTCCCTCCCTTTCTAGGAGTCTTAACTAATGTAGGTGAAGAGGGTCAATATGATACACGTCGTGTGGGTGAAACTCTCCCCTTCAATACTCTGAGGCGGAATAAGGGTCCTTCTGGACCATTAGAAAGCCACCACGTAGCAGAAGAGGGCGATGAGGCTAGTAATAGATCTTCTCCCTTGGACATTCTCTATGGAATACCCATACCTTTAACACGGTGGAGTTCACCAATTTCCGCCTCTCCCTTTCAGAGAACTTTCTAGGGGATTACTAATCACTTCTTGGCATGTCTTATGTCCGTTTATCGAGCATATTAGAGGCCTAACTTTTACAGTTTCTTCTAGTACGGAAAGTTCAGGGGGAGAAATATTCTCGTACTATTTCAGAATTACAATCTAAGATGGATTGTGCAATGAGAAACGCTCAGAAAGGAAGGGCATTGGTAAGGACATTGAGAGAGAAACAAGATGCGTTGAAGGTGTCCACCAAGGAACTAGTTGCCATGGCTCTCATCAAGTTTGAAGAGGTGAGACGTCTAAAGCAATCGATCAAGGAAGCTCATAGCACCAGGTAAGTTTGAAGGGGAAAGTCTCCTCACTCAAGGATGGAGTTATGGAAACCTCTGCCCAACATTTTGAAAGGGAGACAAGACATAATGCCCTTTTTTTCTTCAATCTGGACTTAAGTTAGATGCATCCCTTTCGAGTGGTTCGAGATGGTCTACTGGTGGATGATGAGTAGTTTCTCGTGTCTTGATCTTCTTGTATTATACACTTTTTTTAATATTAAGCGGCTCTCACTTTATGTTTGTTTAATGTTATCAGTGTAGCCCTATTTTTATGTCTGTATTCTATGGTACAATGACTTATCAAGTGGGGAGCTAGGGTATGGGTCGACAAAGAAGGTTTGCCCAGATCCGTTGTCTTGTTTGCTGGTAGCATTGGGTAATTTGTATCGCCTTCATCCTAATGGATGCTCTCCATGAAATTTCTATGTTTTGATTGACCTCCGAGGTCTTAATTTCCCTGTGGAACAAAAAGGATTCTTCTTAAGGATCAAGAGTTCTGATCGCATCTGAGGGAGGAAATTATCGCTCTTAGAGATCTACCTATTTGATCGCCTCTAAGGGTAGAAAGGATCCCTCTTAGGGATCTAGGGGTTTGATCCTCTCTTAGGGCGATAAGGATGCCTCTTAGGGATCCAACAGTTAGATCGCCTCTTAGGGCGTAAATGATCCCTCTCAATGATCCAACAGTTTGATTGCCTCTTAGGGAGGCAAGGATCCCATTTAGCGGTCCAGCTATTTGATCACCTCTAAGGTAGGCAAGGATCCCTCTTAGGTACCCAACAATTTGATCGCCTCTTAGGGTGACACGAATCCCACGTAGAGACCTAGCAGTTTGATCGCATCTTAGGGCAGAAAAAAATCCCTCTTAGGGTCCAGTAGTTTGATCTCCTCTAAGGGCGGCAAGGATCCCTCTTAGGGATCCAACTATTTGATCCTCTCTGAGGGTGTTAATGATCCCTATCAGGGACCCATCATTTTGACCTCCTTTTAAGGACGCAAGGATCTCACTTAGGGACCTAACATTTTAATCGCCTCTTAGGAGGTTTTCCTCACACGCTTTAGGTTTCCCATAAAAAGGGAATAGCCAGCAAACACATGTTCTCTAAAATAATAAATGAGGGACCTCATTAAAAACCCTCACCCCATGTAAAGGACATAGGGAAAAGTGTGCACCCCATGAAACAACATGTTCTTACAAACGGAATGGACATAATACTTGCCTATCAAAATTAACAACAAAATAACTAAATGACAATAAAAGAAGCAAATACATGATGGTAGGGAAAATGGTGCCATATGAAATTCCTTTTAGACCTTTAATCTTTGATTTATTTGTTGGTTTGAGAGGGCACATACTCGCCTTTGCAAGCTTTTGTCGGCAACTTTATTCCAAAGCCTACTTTTCTAGCGTTCATACCTAGAGTGAGGCCCCTTTCATCTTGAGGCTCTATGCATAACATTTTCTAGAGGTATCTTGATCTCCTTAGATAACCCCCACTCACTCATTATAGGGCGTTTACTTCATGCATAAATACAAAATGGATAAGGTGGTGCACAGTTGATTAAAAGTTGGTCGGGCTATAATCATATTATAAGAAGAGGGGGACAATAACCAAAGACTTGATCTTAATTTATTTGGCTTGATCCTACTCTCCAAAGGTGGTCTTTAGAGTGATGTATCCTTTCACTTGCACCTACTCCCTATAGAATCCAACTAGTGATCCCTTCAAGGGTTTTAGGTCCTCTAGGTCGAGCCAGAGTCTTTCAAACACCTCCTAATATAAAATATCTTTAGAACTTACTTGGTCTATGATGACTCTTATAATCTGCCATTCATCGCATTTGATGGTAATAACCATGGGATCATCACTGTTAGGGTGAATGTTGAATGTGTCTTTCTCAGAGAAGGTGATTGTGGCTTCTAGCACCTTTGAATCACAGTTTCCTTCAATATTGAAGAGGTCTTTTATATTCAGAATTTGGCGAGCGTTCCTTGTAACACCCCGATAATAATATGTATTTATTTAAATTAAATTAATAATATGTTTATTAATTTAATTAGAATATTTGAATTATTATTATTATTATTTTGGAATAATAATTATTGGGATAATTATTTAGTGGAATAATATTATTGGAGTATATAAGTTGGAATAATAAAAAGTCCCAATTTTTGGAAAAAGGTTTTCACGTGAAAAGGGAAAAGAGGCAGAAAGGGCAAAAAGAGAACCAGAGAACGAAGGTTGAAGGAAGGAGAAGCTTGGAGCTCAGAGGCTGCCGGATTAACTCAGGTAAGGGGGGGTTTATCATCGATTAACGGGTATTATGGGATGATATGTACTGGGTAGTAATAGACCATTGTTTTACCTATGATTGGATGATATATGTTGAATTTGTGAACTTTTGAGATGAACGAAAATTTGGATTATAATTGACGAAATTCGTAGGAATTAGAGGTAGAAAGGTTAGAAATTGTGAAATCGAAAGTGTATGATTCGTGTTAGATGATATGAATGAATTGTGTGTGAAATTTGGACTGTAGAAGGTTGAATTGGGTAGATCTCGTAGCAGAGAAAGCCATTGCAGATCTGAGAATTCTGATCTCTGGTCATACGCGTATGGCGCTAGGCAATACGCGTATGAGATGTTGGTACGCGTATGGGGGGAAGCCTTACGCGTATGGGTGGAAAAGATGGCATTTTGAACGTGAATTGGTCTCTGTTGGTACGCGTAATGGGAAGTTGTTACGCGTAGCGTACGCGTATGGGATAGGTGGTACGCGTATGAGTTGGGCGAGGAAATGCGCAATACGCGTAAGAGAGTAGGCATTACGCGTATGGAGTTGGCCAGGTTTGGGCAATACGCGTATGGCATGGACAGTACGCGTATGGGCAGAGTTGGGATTTTCCTGAACTGTTGTTGTGCAGTTTTTGGTTGTTTAGGCTGAGTGATGTACTTAGCTGAGATATGATGTTGTAGGGATCATTTCCCGTTGTTTTGAGTGGTATAGGTATTAGTAGAGCGGGCTAATACTGTGGTTGATTATGTGGCATGATATGATGTGCTTTTGTGATTAATTATGTTGATAATGTGTGATGGTATACATGATGATGTGAATGTATACGTTTGTGAATAGACTGTATTATGGCTTAGAGTGTGAGCATGTGTCTATTCTTGATTGTTGTTGATGTTGCATTGCTAGGTGATTAGCATGCATGTTGTGGCCCATTTGGGGTGGTAGCTAATTCCCATGGTGAGGGATTAGTGAGTATATCATTTGATTGTTGTTGTTGATGTTTGCATGCTAGGTGATTAGCGTGCATTTCATGGCCCAGTTGGGGTGGTAGCTAATTCCCATGGTGAGGAATTAGTGAGTGAGTCACTATGTCTCAAATGAGTGGGACTAGTGAGCTTGGTAGCCGTGCCTGGATTTGGACGGTGAGGTTGAACTATATGTTCATAAATAGTCGGTACCGCATGCATAGAGTCTCATTGCATAATGAATGTATGGCATATAATATGAATGGATGTATTCCAGTATTATATGTGTATTGTGTGTTGTGTTATTGATGTTGAATATGGTTGAGAATCTACTGTTGAGTATGATATTTGAACGAATATTGCTGTTGCCGAATGCGTAGTCTGATTAGGGTGAATTAATGTGTTAATTACTTGGCATTACATATTGTTCTATAATGCTTATTATATTGATTGAGGAACTCACCCTTACGCCTATTTTTCAGGTAACGAGAAATGAGTTGAGTAGAAGCTAATGCTTGGAGTCTAGAGTAGTTTCTTATGGGTCATGCTCTGATAGATGTAACATCGGGAGGGAATGTTTTAATTAATTTGATTTCTGTTGTTGAATGATTGACATGTATTGTGTACATGTTTTACATTGATGTTGAATTGATTCCGCTGCGATTTATGCAAAGAATCTTATTTTTATTAAAGAAATGAGCATGACAGGATATTTTGATAATTGTTGTGAAATGATTGTGTGACACCCTTCGGGGCATAATTACTCTGATGAATATATATATTGTTATTTTAATTATAATAATTTGGGGTATTTAGAAGGGTGTTACATTAGTGGTATCAGAGCATAGTCGGTCGAGTCGAGTCGTAATTTTTCTGTTTCCCCTGTACGGGATAGGTGTTGTGTAACCCTATCAGTACTTATTGTTTTAGCTTGTTGGGTTTTCAGAATAGAGATGGCTGGAAGAGGTAGAGATGATGCTGCAATTGCCGAGGCTCTGGGTATGCTAGCTGGAGTACTTGGAGGGAATCCAAATGTTGTGGGAATGGGAGCTGCTCGTCAGTTGAGTGAGTTCCAAAAGAACAATCCTCCAATGTTCAAAGGAGCATACGATCCAGATAGTGCTCAGAAGTGGTTGAAGGAGATAGAGAGGATCTTCAGAGTAACTGAGTGTGCTGATAACCAGAAGGTCAGGTTCGGTACACATATGCTGTCAGAAGAAGCTGATGATTGGTGGGTTGCTACCCGCACTGAGTTGGAAGCTGCTGGAGATGCTGAGATTACTTGGGCTGTATTCAGAGAGAGATTTCTGAGGAAGTATTTTCCCGAAGATGTCAGAGGAAAGAAAGAGATAGAGTTCTTGGAATTGAAGCAGGGTAACCGGTCTGTTACGGAGTATGCTGCTAAGTTCACAGAGTTGTCTAAGTATTACACTCCCTATGCTGAGGCTGCTGGAGAATTTTCCAAGTGTGTGAAGTTTGAGAACGGGTTGCGTCCCGAGATCAAGCAGGCAATTGGATATCAGAGGATTAGAGTGTTTTCTGATTTGGTTGACTGTTGCAGGATTTTCGAACAGGATTCCAAGGCAAGAGCTGAGAGCTATCAGCAGAGAGTTGATAGGAGAGGCAAGAATCAGATGGATCGTGGAAAACCATATGCAGCTGGCAAAGGTTTTCAGAGGCAGAGTGGGATGAAGAGGCCTAGTGGGGGAGATTCTAGTGCTCCTGTTAAGTGTTACAGATGTGGTCAGGCTGGACATCGTATCCATGAGTGTACCAGTAATGAGAAGAAGTGTTACAAATGTGGAAAAGGTGGTCATTTGGCTGCAGATTGCCGGTTGAAGACTGTGACTTGCTTCAACTGTGGAGAGGTAGGTCATATCAGTCCGCAGTGTCCTAAGCCAAAGAAAGAGAATCAGTCAGGAGGCAAGGTTTTTGCTTTATCAGGTTCTGAGACTTCTGCAGATGATCGTTTGATCCGAGGTACGTGTGATATTAATGGCTTTCCTCTTGTAGCTATTATTGACACAGGTGCGACTCATTCCTTTATATCTTTGGATTGCGCTGTGAAACTTAAGTTAGAGATATCTGAGATGTTGGGTAGTATGGTGATTGATACTCCTGCGAAGGGTTCAGTGACTACTGCTTCTGTTTGTTTGAATTGTCCTTTGAGTATTTTTGGTAGAGCCTTTGGGATAGACCTTGTGTGTCTTCCACTGGTACAGGTTGATGTTATTCTGGGTATGAACTGGTTGGTGTTTAACCGAGTCTATATTAACTGTTTTGATAAGACAGTGATATTTCCTGAGATTGAGGAAGGCAAGAGTTTGTTTCTATCAGCCAGGCAGGTGAATGAGGCAGTGGCAGATGGGGTAGAGTTGTTTATGCTGTTAGCGACTTTGGAGGCTAAAGATAAACTGGTGATTGGCGATCTAGCTGTGGTGTGTGATTTTCCTGATGTGTTTCCGGAAGAAGTGAACGAATTGCCGCCAGAGCGTGAAATTGAGTTCTCGATTGATTTGGTACCTGGTACTAGACCGATATCGATGGCCCCGTATCGTATGTCTGCTGTTGAGTTAGCTGAATTGAAGAGTCAGTTGGAAGATCTGTTGGATAAGAAATTCATTCGTCCGAGTGTGTCACCGTGGGGTGCACCAGTGTTGTTGGTTAAGAAGAAAGAAGGTACTATGAGGTTGTGTGTGGACTACAGGCAACTGAATAAAGTGACGATCAAGAATCGGTATCCTTTACCGAGGATTGATGATTTGATGGATCAGTTGGTTGGTGCAAGTGTGTTCAGCAAGATAGACTTGAGATCTGGGTATCATCAGATACGTGTGAAAACTGAAGATATTCAGAAGACTGCTTTCAGAACAAGGTATGGACATTATGAGTATTCTGTAATGCCTTTGGTGTGACTAATGCGCCTGGAGTATTTATGGAGTATATGAATAGGATTTTCCATCCGTACCTAGATCAGTTTGTGGTGGTGTTTATTGATGACATTTTGGTGTATTCGAAATCTGAAGAAGAGCATGCTGAACATTTGAGAGTGGTTTTGGGAGTTCTGCGAGAAAAGAAGTTATTTGCTAAACTCTCTAAATGTGAATTTTGGTTAGGAGAGGTTAGTTTTCTTGGTCATGTGATTTCAAGAGGTGGTGTTGCTGTTGATCCTTCTAAGATAGAAGCGGTATCTAAGTGGGAAGCTCCGAAGTCAGTTTCTGAAATAAGAAGTTTTCTTGGACTTGCAGGTTACTATAGGAAATTTATCGAGGGATTCTCTAAGTTGGCGTTACCGTTGACGATGTTGACTAGAAAGGGGCAAGCATTTGTTTGGGATTCAAAATGTGAAGAAGGTTTTTCAAGAGTTAAAGAGAAGGTTAACTACTGCTCCTATTCTGATATTACCGAGTTCGTCGGAACTATTTGAGGTTTATTGCGATGCTTCATTGTTGGGTTTAGGGGGTGTGTTGATGCAGAATAAGCAGGTTATAGCTTATGCTTCGAGACAACTAAGGGTTCATGAGAGGAACTATCCGACACATGATTTAGAGTTGGCAGCGGTGGTATTTGTTCTGAAGTTATGGAGGCATTATTTGTATGGATCAAGATTTGAAGTTTTCAGTGACCATAAAAGTTTGAAGTATTTGTTTGATCAGAGAGAGCTGAATATGAGACAGAGAAGATGGTTAGAATTTCTGAAGGATTATGATTTTGGTTTGAATTACCATCCGGGTAAAGCAAATGTAGTGGCTGATGCATTGAGTCGGAAATCCTTACATATGTCTATGTTGATGGTTAAGGAATTGGATTTAATTGAGCAGTTTAGAGATTTGAGTTTGGTGTGTGAAAGTACTCACAATAGTGTTAAACTGGGAATGTTGAAGTTAACGAGTAGTATTCTGGATGAGATTAGAGAGGGTCAGGAATCTGATATGCTTTTGGTGGATAAGTTGACTTTAGTGAATCAAGGTCAGGGTGGTGAATTCCGAGTTGATGAGAATGGTGTTTTGAGATTTGGTAATCGGGTGTGTATTCCAGATGTTACAGGACTTAAAAAGAGTATTCTTGAAGAAGGACATCGTAGTGGTTTGAGTATTCATCCTGGAGCTACGAAGATGTATCATGATTTGAAAAGATTATTTTGGTGGCCGGGAATGAAAAGAGAAATTGCGAGTTTTGTTTATTCCTGTTTGACTTGTCAGAAGTCAAAGATTGAGCATCAGAAGCCGTCTGGGCTAATGCAACCGTTGGCTATTCCAGAGTGGAAGTGGGATAGTATCAGTATGGATTTTGTTTCTGGTTTGCCGAGGACAAGTAAGAATTTCGAGGCTATTTGGGTGATTGTTGACAGATTGACAAAGTCGGCTCATTTCATTCCGATCAGAATGGATTATCCGTTAGAGAGGCTAGCCGAGTTGTATATTGAGAAGATTGTAAGTTTGCATGGTATTCCGTCGAGTATTGTTTCGGACAGAGATCCTAGATTTACATCGAAGTTCTGGGAAGGTTTGCAGAGGGCTTTGGGAACTAAGCTGAGATTGAGTTCTGCATATCATCCGCAGACTGATGGTCAGACTGAGAGGACGATTCAGTCATTAGAAGATCTTTTGAGAGCTTGTGTTTGGAAAAAGGAGGTGCTTGGGATTGTTATTTGCCTTTGATTGAGTTTACCTACAACAATAGTTTTCATTCGAGCATCGGTATGGCACCGTTTGAAGCTTTGTATGGTAGGAGATGTCGGACACCTTTATGTTGGTATGAGTCCGGTGAGGGTGCTGTGGTTGGACCGGATATTGTTCAACAAACTACAGAAAAGATTAAGATGATTCAGGAGAAGATGAGAATTGCTCAGAGTCGTCAGAAGAGTTATCATGATAAGAGGAGGAAGTCACTTGAGTTCCAAGAGGGAGATCATGTGTTTCTTCGTGTTACTCCGATAACCGGTGTTGGTCGAGCTTTGAAGTCGAAGAAGTTGACACCTCGATTTATTGGTCCTTATCAGATTTTGGAGAAGATAGGAGAGGTAGCCTATCGCATCGCTTTACCGCCGTCGCTTGCGAATTTGCATGATGTTTTTCATGTGTCTCAGTTGAGGAGGTACATTCATGATCCGTCGCATGTTGTCCAAGTAGATGATGTACAGGTGAGAGATAACCTGACTGTTGAAACATCACCTATGAGGATTGAGGATCGAGAGTTGAAGCAGTTGCGGGGTAAAGAGATTGCCTTGGTGAAGGTAGCTTGGGGAGGACCAGCAGGTGGCAATGTGACTTGGGAACTTGAGAGCCAGATGAAGGAGTCTTATCCGGAGTTGTTCGATTGAGGTATGTTTTCGAGGACGAAAACTCTTTTAGTGGGGGAGAGTTGTAACACCCCGATAATAATATGTATTTATTTAAATTAAATTAATAATATGTTTATTAATTTAATTAGAATATTTGAATTATTATTATTATTATTTGGAATAATAATTATTGGGATAATTATTTAGTGGAATAATATTATTGGAGTATATAAGTTGGAATAATAAAAAGTCCCAATTTTTGGAAAAAGGTTTTCACGTGAAAAGGGAAAAGAGGCAGAAAGGGCAAAAAGAGAACCAGAGAACGAAGGTTGAAGGAAGGAGAAGCTTGGAGCTCAGAGGCTGCCGGATTAACTCAGGTAAGGGGGGGTTTATCATCGATTAACGGGTATTATGGGATGATATGTACTGGGTAGTAATAGACCATTGTTTTACCTATGATTGGATGATATATGTTGAATTTGTGAACTTTTGAGATGAACGAAAATTTGGATTATAATTGACGAAATTCGTAGGAATTAGAGGTAGAAAGGTTAGAAATTGTGAAATCGAAAGTGTATGATTCGTGTTAGATGATATGAATGAATTGTGTGTGAAATTTGGACTGTAGAAGGTTGAATTGGGTAGATCTCGTAGCAGAGAAAGCCATTGCAGATCTGAGAATTCTGATCTCTGGTCATACGCGTATGGCGCTAGGCAATACGCGTATGAGATGTTGGTACGCGTATGGGGGGAAGCCTTACGCGTATGGGTGGAAAAGATGGCATTTTGAACGTGAATTGGTCTCTGTTGGTACGCGTAATGGGAAGTTGTTACGCGTAGCGTACGCGTATGGGATAGGTGGTACGCGTATGAGTTGGGCGAGGAAATGCGCAATACGCGTAAGAGAGTAGGCATTACGCGTATGGAGTTGGCCAGGTTTGGGCAATACGCGTATGGCATGGACAGTACGCGTATGGGCAGAGTTGGGATTTTCCTGAACTGTTGTTGTGCAGTTTTTGGTTGTTTAGGCTGAGTGATGTACTTAGCTGAGATATGATGTTGTAGGGATCATTTCCCGTTGTTTTGAGTGGTATAGGTATTAGTAGAGCGGGCTAATACTGTGGTTGATTATGTGGCATGATATGATGTGCTTTTATGATTAATTATGTTGATAATGTGTGATGGTATACATGATGATGTGAATGTATACGTTTGTGAATAGACTGTATTATGGCTTAGAGTGTGAGCATGTGTCTATTCTTGATTGTTGTTGATGTTGCATTGCTAGGTGATTAGCATGCATGTTGTGGCCCATTTGGGGTGGTAGCTAATTCCCATGGTGAGGGATTAGTGAGTATATCATTTGATTGTTGTTGTTGATGTTTGCATGCTAGGTGATTAGCGTGCATTTCATGGCCCAGTTGGGGTGGTAGCTAATTCCCATGGTGAGGAATTAGTGAGTGAGTCACTATGTCTCAAATGAGTGGGACTAGTGAGCTTGGTAGCCGTGCCTGGATTTGGACGGTGAGGTTGAACTATATGTTCATAAATAGTCAGTACCGCATGCATAGAGTCTCATTGCATAATGAATGTATGGCATATAATATGAATGGATGTATTCCAGTATTATATGTGTATTGTGTGTTGTGTTATTGATGTTGAATATGGTTGAGAATCTATTGTTGAGTATGATATTTGAACGAATATTGCTGTTGCCGAATGCGTAGTCTGATTAGGGTGAATTAATGTGTTAATTACTTGGCATTACATATTGTTCTATAATGCTTATTATATTGATTGAGGAACTCACCCTTACGCCTATTTTTCAGGTAACGAGAAATGAGTTGAGTAGAAGCTAATGCTTGGAGTCTAGAGTAGTTTCTTATGGGTCATGCTCTGATAGATGTAACATCGGGAGGGAATGTTTTAATTAATTTGATTCTGTTGTTGAATGATTGACATGTATTGTGTACATGTTTTACATTGATGTTGAATTGATTCCGCTGCGATTTATGCAAAGAATCTTATTTTTATTAAAGAAATGAGCATGACAGGATATTTTGATAATTGTTGTGAAATGATTGTGTGACACCCTTCGGGGCATAATTACTCTGATGAATATATATATTGTTATTTTAATTATAATAATTTGGGGTATTTAGAAGGGTGTTACATTAGTGGTATCAGAGCATAGTCGGTCGAGTCGAGTCGTAATTTTTCTGTTTCCCCTGTACGGGATAGGTGTTGTGTAACCCTATCAGTACTTATTGTTTTAGCTTGTTGGGTTTTCAGAATAGAGATGGCTGGAAGAGGTAGAGATGATGCTGCAATTGCCGAGGCTCTGGGTATGCTAGCTGGAGTACTTGGAGGGAATCCAAATGTTGTGGGAATGGGAGCTGCTCGTCAGTTGAGTGAGTTCCAAAAGAACAATCCTCCAATGTTCAAAGGAGCATACGATCCAGATAGTGCTCAGAAGTGGTTGAAGGAGATAGAGAGGATCTTCAGAGTAACTGAGTGTGCTGATAACCAGAAGGTCAGGTTCGGTACACATATGCTGTCAGAAGAAGCTGATGATTGGTGGGTTGCTACCCGCACTGAGTTGGAAGCTGCTGGAGATGCTGAGATTACTTGGGCTGTATTCAGAGAGAGATTTCTGAGGAAGTATTTTCCCGAAGATGTCAGAGGAAAGAAAGAGATAGAGTTCTTGGAATTGAAGCAGGGTAACCGGTCTGTTACGGAGTATGCTGCTAAGTTCACAGAGTTGTCTAAGTATTACACTCCCTATGCTGAGGCTGCTGGAGAATTTTCCAAGTGTGTGAAGTTTGAGAACGGGTTGCGTCCCGAGATCAAGCAGGCAATTGGATATCAGAGGATTAGAGTGTTTTCTGATTTGGTTGACTGTTGCAGGATTTTCGAACAGGATTCCAAGGCAAGAGCTGAGAGCTATCAGCAGAGAGTTGATAGGAGAGGCAAGAATCAGATGGATCGTGGAAAACCATATGCAGCTGGCAAAGGTTTTCAGAGGCAGAGTGGGATGAAGAGGCCTAGTGGGGGAGATTCTAGTGCTCCTGTTAAGTGTTACAGATGTGGTCAGGCTGGACATCGTATCCATGAGTGTACCAGTAATGAGAAGAAGTGTTACAAATGTGGAAAAGGTGGTCATTTGGCTGCAGATTGCCGGTTGAAGACTGTGACTTGCTTCAACTGTGGAGAGGTAGGTCATATCAGTCCGCAGTGTCCTAAGCCAAAGAAAGAGAATCAGTCAGGAGGCAAGGTTTTTGCTTTATCAGGTTCTGAGACTTCTGCAGATGATCGTTTGATCCGAGGTACGTGTGATATTAATGGCTTTCCTCTTGTAGCTATTATTGACACAGGTGCGACTCATTCCTTTATATCTTTGGATTGCGCTGTGAAACTTAAGTTAGAGATATCTGAGATGTTGGGTAGTATGGTGATTGATACTCCTGCGAAGGGTTCAGTGACTACTGCTTCTGTTTGTTTGATTTGTCCTTTGAGTATTTTTGGTAGAGCCTTTGGGATAGACCTTGTGTGTCTTCCACTGGTACAGGTTGATGTTATTCTGGGTATGAACTGGTTGGTGTTTAACCGAGTCTATATAACTGTTTTGATAAGACAGTGATATTTCCTGAGATTGAGGAAGGCAAGAGTTTGTTTCTATCAGCAGGCAGGTGAATGAGGCAGTGGCAGATGGGGTAGAGTTGTTTATGCTGTTAGCGACTTTGGAGGCTAAAGATAAACTGGTGATTGGCGATCTAGCTGTGGTGTGTGATTTTCCTGATGTGTTTCCGGAAGAAGTGAACGAATTGCCGCCAGAGCGTGAAATTGAGTTCTCGATTGATTTGGTACCTGGTACTAGACCGATATCGATGGCCCCGTATCGTATGTCTGCTGTTGAGTTAGCTGAATTGAAGAGTCAGTTGGAAGATCTGTTGGATAAGAAATTCATTCGTCCGAGTGTGTCACCGTGGGGTGCACCAGTGTTGTTGGTTAAGAAGAAAGAAGGTACTATGAGGTTGTGTGTGGACTACAGGCAACTGAATAAAGTGACGATCAAGAATCGGTATCCTTTACCGAGGATTGATGATTTGATGGATCAGTTGGTTGGTGCAAGTGTGTTCAGCAAGATAGACTTGAGATCTGGGTATCATCAGATACGTGTGAAAACTGAAGATATTCAGAAGACTGCTTTCAGAACAAGGTATGGACATTATGAGTATTCTGTAATGCCTTTTGGTGTGACTAATGCGCCTGGAGTATTTATGGAGTATATGAATAGGATTTTCCATCCGTACCTAGATCAGTTTGTGGTGGTGTTTATTGATGACATTTTGGTGTATTCGAAATCTGAAGAAGAGCATGCTGAACATTTGAGAGTGGTTTTGGGAGTTCTGCGAGAAAAGAAGTTATTTGCTAAACTCTCTAAATGTGAATTTTGGTTAGGAGAGGTTAGTTTTCTTGGTCATGTGATTTCAAGAGGTGGTGTTGCTGTTGATCCTTCTAAGATAGAAGCGGTATCTAAGTGGGAAGCTCCGAAGTCAGTTTCTGAAATAAGAAGTTTTCTTGGACTTGCAGGTTACTATAGGAAATTTATCGAGGGATTCTCTAAGTTGGCGTTACCGTTGACGATGTTGACTAGAAAGGGGCAAGCATTTGTTTGGGATTCAAAATGTGAAGAAGGTTTTCAAGAGTTAAAGAGAAGGTTAACTACTGCTCCTATTCTGATATTACCGAGTTCGTCGGAACTATTTGAGGTTTATTGCGATGCTTCATTGTTGGGTTTAGGGGGTGTGTTGATGCAGAATAAGCAGGTTATAGCTTATGCTTCGAGACAACTAAGGGTTCATGAGAGGAACTATCCGACACATGATTTAGAGTTGGCAGCGGTGGTATTTGTTCTGAAGTTATGGAGGCATTATTTGTATGGATCAAGATTTGAAGTTTTCAGTGACCATAAAAGTTTGAAGTATTTGTTTGATCAGAGAGAGCTGAATATGAGACAGAGAAGATGGTTAGAATTTCTGAAGGATTATGATTTTGGTTTGAATTACCATCCGGGTAAAGCAAATGTAGTGGCTGATGCATTGAGTCGGAAATCTTACATATGTCTATGTTGATGGTTAAGGAATTGGATTTAATTGAGCAGTTTAGAGATTTGAGTTTGGTGTGTGAAAGTACTCACAATAGTGTTAAACTGGGAATGTTGAAGTTAACGAGTAGTATTCTGGATGAGATTAGAGAGGGTCAGGAATCTGATATGCTTTTGGTGGATAAGTTGACTTTAGTGAATCAAGGTCAGGGTGGTGAATTCCGAGTTGATGAGAATGGTGTTTTGAGATTTGGTAATCGGGTGTGTATTCCAGATGTTACAGGACTTAAAAAGAGTATTCTTGAAGAAGGACATCGTAGTGGTTTGAGTATTCATCCTGGAGCTACGAAGATGTATCATGATTTGAAAAGATTATTTTGGTGGCCGGGAATGAAAAGAGAAATTGCGAGTTTTGTTTATTCCTGTTTGACTTGTCAGAAGTCAAAGATTGAGCATCAGAAGCCGTCTGGGCTAATGCAACCGTTGGCTATTCCAGAGTGGAAGTGGGATAGTATCAGTATGGATTTTGTTTCTGGTTTGCCGAGGACAAGTAAGAATTTCGAGGCTATTTGGGTGATTGTTGACAGATTGACAAAGTCGGCTCATTTCATTCCGATCAGAATGGATTATCCGTTAGAGAGGCTAGCCGAGTTGTATATTGAGAAGATTGTAAGTTTGCATGGTATTCCGTCGAGTATTGTTTCGGACAGAGATCCTAGATTTACATCGAAGTTCTGGGAAGGTTTGCAGAGGGCTTTGGGAACTAAGCTGAGATTGAGTTCTGCATATCATCCGCAGACTGATGGTCAGACTGAGAGGACGATTCAGTCATTAGAAGATCTTTTGAGAGCTTGTGTTTTGGAAAAAGGAGGTGCTTGGGATTGTTATTTGCCTTTGATTGAGTTTACCTACAACAATAGTTTTCATTCGAGCATCGGTATGGCACCGTTTGAAGCTTTGTATGGTAGGAGATGTCGGACACCTTTATGTTGGTATGAGTCCGGTGAGGGTGCTGTGGTTGGACCGGAAATTGTTCAACAAACTACAGAAAAGATTAAGATGATTCAGGAGAAGATGAGAATTGCTCAGAGTCGTCAGAAGAGTTATCATGATAAGAGGAGGAAGTCACTTGAGTTCCAAGAGGGAGATCATGTGTTTCTTCGTGTTACTCCGATAACGGTGTTGGTCGAGCTTTGAAGTCGAAGAAGTTGACACCTCGATTTATTGGTCCTTATCAGATTTTGGAGAAGATAGGAGAGGTAGCCTATCGCATCGCTTTACCGCCGTCGCTTGCGAATTTGCATGATGTTTTTCATGTGTCTCAGTTGAGGAGGTACATTCATGATCCGTCGCATGTTGTCCAAGTAGATGATGTACAGGTGAGAGATAACCTGACTGTTGAAACATCACCTATGAGGATTGAGGATCGAGAGTTGAAGCAGTTGCGGGGTAAAGAGATTGCCTTGGTGAAGGTAGCTTGGGGAGGACCAGCAGGTGGCAATGTGACTTGGGAACTTGAGAGCCAGATGAAGGAGTCTTATCCGGAGTTGTTCGATTGAGGTATGTTTTCGAGGACGAAAACTCTTTTAGTGGGGGAGAGTTGTAACACCCCGATAATAATATGTATTTATTTAAATTAAATTAATAATATGTTTATTAATTTAATTAGAATATTTGAATTATTATTATTATTATTTTGGAATAATAATTATTGGGATAATTATTTAGTGGAATAATATTATTGGAGTATATAAGTTGGAATAATAAAAAGTCCCAATTTTTGGAAAAAGGTTTTCACGTGAAAAGGGAAAAGAGGCAGAAAGGGCAAAAAGAGAACCAGAGAACGAAGGTTGAAGGAAGGAGAAGCTTGGAGCTCAGAGGCTGCCGGATTAACTCAGGTAAGGGGGGGTTTATCATCGATTAACGGGTATTATGGGATGATATGTACTGGGTAGTAATAGACCATTGTTTTACCTATGATTGGATGATATATGTTGAATTTGTGAACTTTTGAGATGAACGAAAATTTGGATTATAATTGACGAAATTCGTAGGAATTAGAGGTAGAAAGGTTAGAAATTGTGAAATCGAAAGTGTATGATTCGTGTTAGATGATATGAATGAATTGTGTGTGAAATTTGGACTGTAGAAGGTTGAATTGGGTAGATCTCGTAGCAGAGAAAGCCATTGCAGATCTGAGAATTCTGATCTCTGGTCATACGCGTATGGCGCTAGGCAATACGCGTATGAGATGTTGGTACGCGTATGGGGGGAAGCCTTACGCGTATGGGTGGAAAAGATGGCATTTTGAACGTGAATTGGTCTCTGTTGGTACGCGTAATGGGAAGTTGTTACGCGTAGCGTACGCGTATGGGATAGGTGGTACGCGTATGAGTTGGGCGAGGAAATGCGCAATACGCGTAAGAGAGTAGGCATTACGCGTATGGAGTTGGCCAGGTTTGGGCAATACGCGTATGGCATGGACAGTACGCGTATGGGCAGAGTTGGGATTTTCCTGAACTGTTGTTGTGCAGTTTTTGGTTGTTTAGGCTGAGTGATGTACTTAGCTGAGATATGATGTTGTAGGGATCATTTCCCGTTGTTTTGAGTGGTATAGGTATTAGTAGAGCGGGCTAATACTGTGGTTGATTATGTGGCATGATATGATGTGCTTTTGTGATTAATTATGTTGATAATGTGTGATGGTATACATGATGATGTGAATGTATACGTTTGTGAATAGACTGTATTATGGCTTAGAGTGTGAGCATGTGTCTATTCTTGATTGTTGTTGATGTTGCATTGCTAGGTGATTAGCATGCATGTTGTGGCCCATTTGGGGTGGTAGCTAATTCCCATGGTGAGGGATTAGTGAGTATATCATTTGATTGTTGTTGTTGATGTTTGCATGCTAGGTGATTAGCGTGCATTTCATGGCCCAGTTGGGGTGGTAGCTAATTCCCATGGTGAGGAATTAGTGAGTGAGTCACTATGTCTCAAATGAGTGGGACTAGTGAGTTTGGTAGCCGTGCCTGGATTTGGACGGTGAGGTTGAACTATATGTTCACAAATAGTCGGTACCGCATGCATAGAGTCTCATTGCATAATGAATGTATGGCATATAATATGAATGGATGTATTCCAGTATTATATGTGTATTGTGTGTTGTGTTATTGATGTTGAATATGGTTGAGAATCTACTGTTGAGTATGATATTTGAACGAATATTGCTGTTGCCGAATGCGTAGTCTGATTAGGGTGAATTAATGTGTTAATTACTTGGCATTACATATTGTTCTATAATGCTTATTATATTGATTGAGGAACTCACCCTTACGCCTATTTTTCAGGTAACGAGAAATGAGTTGAGTAGAAGCTAATGCTTGGAGTCTAGAGTAGTTTCTTATGGGTCATGCTCTGATAGATGTAACATCGGGAGGGAATGTTTTAATTAATTTGATTTCTGTTGTTGAATGATTGACATGTATTGTGTACATGTTTTACATTGATGTTGAATTGATTCCGCTGCGATTTATGCAAAGAATCTTATTTTTATTAAAGAAATGAGCATGACAGGATATTTTGATAATTGTTGTGAAATGATTGTGTGACACCCTTCGGGGCATAATTACTCTGATGAATATATATATTGTTATTTTAATTATAATAATTTGGGGTATTTAGAAGGGTGTTACATTCCTTCTATGAGTGGGGATAGTTTCCCCACCTTCGGGGAATCCTCCTACAATAGTATTGAGCGTGTGGCACATGGTTTTGATTTCCTTTCCTATGAATGTCTTATTTTCCTTATTGCGCCCTGGGCTCCGTGCGTCATCTTGCCTACGAGATATGGATCTTTCTAGTCCATGGGAGGAATCTCCCTTGACATACTTCTTGAGGTGTCCCTTCTGGATCAACCTCTTGTTCTCTTTTTTGAGTCAGTAATCGTCTTTAGTGTGGTTCCCTTTGACTCTATGGAACTTGCATTATATACTTGGATTAGGACCCGTTACATATGTCTTCAAAGCTGGAGGCTTGGGAATGTTGTATAGGTGGAGAACCTCATACTAGATCTGCTCACGACGAGTATTAAGAGGCGTAGAACTCTCTCTCGTATTGCCTACTTTGTTGAACACATACTTGACTTTAATGGATCAGATATAATTACTCCTCCTTTAGTGTTGTTAATATTTAGCATTGGGAACATGATCTTTGACGTCTTGGGCCTTCTTATGGTGTTGCTCTCCTCGCCCTTTATATAACATTCCTCCCTGGTGACCACCTATATTGAAGAAAGTGGTGGTTTTTGGGCAAGAGACTCATTAAATTGCCCTGCCTTCCACTATGGAACTCCCCAATGAACATCTATTGGCTTGAAGGTGAAGGAGAAGAGCAAACCAAAACGCAGCGGAATTTTAAATTTCTCCTATAATGATCCTTACGAATGGGCATGATCAGTGGTAGAGTCGTTACCTCTTGTGGCGATTGTAACCTTTGATGCACATCTACGGAGCGATCACGAACGTTGAACAATGACAACGCCTCTACTCAGTCCACACGAACAGATTCCTTCAATCTCAGCGCTAGTTGCTACGAATGAAGGCTTTGAGTGAGTGAGAGAGAGAGGGAAACGAAATTGTAACTGCACAAATGCTTCTACACAAGGGTTCTATTTATAGATGTTGGTACCTTAAGATTGGCATTAATTTTGTAAAACAAATAATGTAATCACCTTTGTTGTTTTAATATGTTGGGTTGAAGAAATTCAACATCTGGACCAACATGTCATGTAAGATGTCACGGCATCGGGACTGTGACATCTCACATGTGTATCAAACTGAATCAGTTAATTCTGGTTTGGTTTGTGATTAATTAAGAGATCTGGTGAATATCCTATCTCCTATGTGAAGATCTTGAAGATTCAATCAGAAGATTTGGAAATATATATGGTGAATATACTGTTTCTAAATATGAAGATATGGTAAGATCTTTTAAGAAAATAAAAGATTGAAGACCTTGATTGAACCAGAAGATTTCTGCCAGCTCTGTAACAGCAAAGGAAAGATTTACTGCGATTTCTGAAGGCCCAAATCCAGTTGGGTGATTAGGTTATAAATAGTAGATTGTAACCTAGGTTTTGTAAGCCTCAAACAATGTAAAAATTAGGGGTATGTGTGAGGTAAACCTCCCAACCTGTGGGAAGGTTACCAGGTGTTTCTCAGTGCTTGAAAGCATGAGATTATTTGTAACTCAAAGCCCGTAGGCAAGAGTGATTATGTTCTTGAAAGAAGCTGTGAAGCATGTTCAAGTTGTTTAAACATTACATGGTACTTGTAATGATAGGAATGGAAACTGGAGGTTTCTATCTAGGAGTGCCTAGGTATAGAATGCATTGGGTAGGGATTAAGTGAGGAGTTGTAAATGGGGGAGTTTAACTCTGAATTAATACTGCTAATAGTGGATCTTCTTCCTGGCTTGGTATGCCCCCAGAATAGGTAACATTGTACCGAACTGGGTTAACAATTACTGGTGTTTTTACCTTCTACACACTATATTATGTATGTTATAACTCAGTCTAGTTTTAGTCTGTTTATGAAGGGAATAACAGACCTAACACATAGCCTGCAGTCTGATTGCAAAACAGAATGTTATGACATTCATTATTGACTGCTGTTACTGATAGACTGGTTGGTCTGTTACAGTTCATCCTTCTGTAATGTTGGAACAAGTGATGTTCAAATCAATGTTGAGACATCATGCTGATAACTGGGCAGGATCAAGAAACAAAAGGGCTATGTTTGACCTCTACTGTGTCTTTGTACTAGATGGACAAAACTGGATGTTCTTCTGTCCATGGTGGCAGATTAGCAGATGTCGTGACATCTGGGACTGTGTGCATATGAGTACTGGGTTTTATTTTTCCTAACTGTCTTGCTGTATTAGGAACAATGTTGGATCAGATGTCATGACTTCGTGTAGAACATCTGAACTCTGACTATACCAGAATTTCAATTGGTATCAGAGCAGGCATCCTGTTCTGTCTCTAGATGAGATCCATGGGTGATACTTTCTGGTATCTTGCAAGGAGTTATGCCAGTACTGATGATTGGAACCTGTGGAAGGTTCTGTGATTTCCCTGAATGGTCCCTTGAAGTAGGTGGATGGACTATTCATGACAGGAACTGTGTGTGACTGTCTCTGGAGGTTGGCAATTGGCCTTTGTGTGGAATAGTTGTGCCTGTATTGAAACATATTCAAACTTGGTATGTTCTTGGAGGCTGATCTGGTGAAGTGCGTGGTCATAGGTTGAGTTGTATTATGATTTCCGCTGCATAATACCTGGCTGAACTCAAACTCTGATGAAGGTTCCCCTCATGTAGATGAAAGGCTGCTGTATTCAAGATTTCATCATAATCTACTGAAGATGTCAAAGATACTTGAGTCTCCTCAAGTCCACTCATCATGACGTTCTCACTTCAGGATGGTAAGAATCACCTGATCACTGATTCTTTTACTCTCTTGGGTAGTGTATATGAAGACCTTGAAGACTTTTAATGAGGGTTTGTTCCAAGGAGGTGGAACTAATGTTCTACGCGATGTTAGAACATGTTGTTCAACAAGTATGCAGCTACTGGTTGAAGAGTAGATGGTTTTAGGTGTCAAACAAAGGGATACTTGTGTTTGGAACCTACTCCTGACCTGGAAGAGGAGACATCTGTGGGTACTAAGTTGACAAGGATAGGGCCAACTATTTGTGTGCTCAAGAAGGTCACTTTTAGAAGTCAATATTGGGGTAACCTGATTACTATTGGGACCATGAATCTTGTTATTCAAACACCACGCTCAGAAGTGGCTGTTATTTCAAGAAGTGAGAATATGAAGATTCAGAGACTGGTTGAGGTAGTATGCTCTGGCAATGCATAGCTACTATTGAAGGGTGTTGTTTTCTTTCACCAGTACTTATGGTCAGCTGGAGTCTGATTGGTGTGATTGGAGTATGTATAGGTATAACTCATAGAGTTAATTGTCACCGATAGGGGTGATGTATGTCATGTTGAGACATGTCTGTACAATGCATGGATATTGGTGTGAAGTTTCCATGATTGTTAATTTGAGGAGGAGTTTTGGTTAACCTCCTCACGTTTGGTCAGCCTAGGGTCTGGTTGGCTGTTGACCTGTGTCACGTGGGTTCAGGTTATTGTGTGACACATTTGCAAGGTAGGTTTCATCCCTCTCATTCCTAAGGGTGAATCTAATCTGGGAAGATTCTCAAAACTGTTGAGGTGCTTGCAAGCAGAAGATGTTGACACTAGAAGAGTATTTTCAAAGTATTCTTATGGTGGAAGTATCTGAAAGGAATATTGGGAAAGGATTTAAGATCAATGTCTACTTGTGCAAAGTATAAGTGCTTAATTGATTATCCTTGGAACTCAAGACAAATGATGTTTTTAAAAGATGTTGGAACATCTCATCTTCAAGTTCCTGTGCAGAATCACAGGAAGGATAGTACATGGGTTTATGATCTATCACTTTGGTGGAAGCAAAAGCATTTGATCACTGAAAAGGTTTCCTGGCAAGAAACATGCTCAGCCCTGGTATGTACAAGAAGAAGAAAACATCATAGTCCTGATGGTGGTTACTTGGATCAGTTTACTTCTGATCTAGGTAAGGAAGTGCATTAGCTAATGCACACTATGGAGTCAAGAACAAGTGGCAGCAGTCTTGACATCATGGAAACAACTTTGCCTTAGGAAGTGGATTCCTTGGTATAGCTGAAGGGATAGTTTCTAACTAGTCCTTCTGAAGACTCATGCATCAGAGTGTCTGATGTCTTTGGAGAAGAAGCAGGGATTCATCAAGGTGTGAGCTTGGACGACTTAACTGCAAACCTGCAGAATGGAGGATGTTTACTCAAACTTGGTTCCACAATCAAGTCTATGAGAACATTGAACTCTTGTTTTGAGAAGGGAGGAAGTTCTTTCAAGTGGCAGAAGAAGGAGCTGAATTCAACAGCTAGATGTCAAAACACAAGGTTATGACATTTGGTTCAACATCAGAATCTTAGTTGGTGAAGTGGCACATCAACTTGAGATAGAAGGGTCTACAGGGTTGTAGATTGGATACTTCAAAAACTTGAAGTTCAAGTCTCACTTGGAAGGTCAGAATATCTTTGGGAGAAGTCTGATAAACGTGGAGAGGTCAAAGAATGGCACTTGACTTTTTCATATGAGGATTCATGAGTGAGATAATCAACCAGTGGCATTTGGTCTATCTCAGAAGTGAGTTCGAAGAATCAAGATAATCTACATATGGCAACTGATTATTCTTGAGGATAGTCTGAGACAAGTTACTTTTGAGCAGAAAAGTAGTAAGTTGAAGACAAAAGGAGGTGTTTTCCAGTCATCTCTTGGAGCTCCTGCTGGAGTTGAAGAACATATGCAAGCAGGATTGTTTCAGAATGCCACATACATTGACAAGGCTTCTGATATTGGATGTACCTGCTGGAGCTTAAATGGAAGACATATGCTGCAGGATTGTTTCAGTTGACATACTCATTGTCATGGTAACTGATATGGCTGTACCTGCTATAAAAGGAAACTGGATTATGCAGGATTTTTCCAGATGTCAGACCCGATGTCTTGACATCTTGTACACAGAACATTCAGTATCAATGTCTGGTGTTTTGTGATTGCACAATTGGTGGCAATCATTGGTTGATTAAAGATATGGCTAGCTGGCGCATTCTGTCAGGGATATCAACCAGATTTGTTTATTTTCCAAAGAGATCTTTACAGCTGATATGAAAAGATTTGATTGGAAAATATATCTAGGGTTTTCAAGGTGTCCATTACTTCTATAAAAAGGGACTTAGAAAACCTGATTGTACACACAACCAAGACTGAGCGAAATTTAGAGAGAGAGCTAGGGTTTGTGTCTGTAGGTCATTCAAGTCATCCATTGATGATTGAATTGGACTGATTTGTGGTTTTCTGTTCTAGTTGGAAGAGAGATTGACACAGGGTGTGGATGTGTTCAACCAAGAGGGTTGAACAGAGGGTGTGCTCTTGAAGACATGAAGATTCGTCTTATGTTTTCCAATCCTCAAGTGGTCTGGGTTCTCTTTGAATCAGGAAGTTTGTGAAGGTCCAACCTGGGGGTGTTGGATATGTTCATGTGTGATCTCCATGTTTCAAGAGGAGAGTTGGTTGTTCATGACAGGGGGAGTTCTGTCTTTGCACTGCAAGTAATCATCAAGCTTGTGGTCTATGTGTTCTCAGATAACAAGGTATGGAACCTTGTTAGCTAGTGGGATGATGTGGTGTGTGTCAAGGCTGAGTGAGCAGAAGAATGTCTGAACGGATGTCATGACATTGCCTTGGACAATATTGCTATTTCCTTCTGAGACTTACAATCATAAGGGAATATGGAAGCAGATGCCAGGATGACATTTTGGCTGGTACAGGTACTGAAGATCAGTAGCTGTTTTGAATGCATAGATTGAGGGGGGAGAAGAAGTACCCTTGTGCATTGTACATTTGTGTGTCTTACTAGTTGCATCCATAACTAGTAACTCTGTTGATTGTTGCACAGATTTAGGGGGAGGAGAAGTACCCTTGTGCATATATGTATTACTAGTAGCCATAGCTAGTAATTATTTTTGCTTCTGCTGCTGATTAAACTACTGTTATGTGGTTTAACTGCTGATAGTATGCCTTGTGAACAAGAAGGACAGAGTGTTCACAAGATGTCATATGTGATGTCTTAACATAAGATATCCTATGTTCCTGCTGGAAGTTATATAAGGAAATATGGATGTGTGGTGCCAGATGTCAAGCTACCATTGGAGGTGAGAAAGTGGCTTTAGAAAATGGTGATAGGGAGAATATATGAAGAATAGTGGAAAAAGCAGTATCAAATGTTAAGACATAGCTTGTAACGTGTCTGACAGCATTTATGGAATAATCTTGGAACTATCGTTTCTGGAAACAGTCAAGAGCTGTAAAAGGTATTCAAAGATTGTCTGGGATATTGGTGGTGATTCTCTGACTGATTCTCAGCAAATATTTATGAATCTTGACCAAGCATTTACTCCTACCGTTAATTCCTAAGCATGGTCTGGCCTATTTAAAGGATGTTTCAGCATTCCTCTTCTCACAGGAGCGACATTTCATTCCCTCTAAACCATGGGGTTTATTAAAATATGGGCATATTGCTCCTGGATCTGGTTTTGTGAAGGTGTCATATACAAATGTTTAGCTAAAAAGGGGGAGAGAAATATTGTCCTGAGGATGCACAAGAAGCAAGCAACATCTGGTAGCAAGAAGAAGATGGATTCAGACACAAAAGTCACTAACTGGGTATATCAGTTGTGTCTTGTGATCTGAGTTAAGAAGACAGTTGTGTCTTGTAATCTGAGTTGCATTACCTATGTATTTAGCATTACATATTCTTCAGGAAGCCCTACTGTTGAGGGGAAGGGTTGTGGTAGAGCTGACCCTTGTACATCTTCTTCCTCATGTACACCAACAATGGTGGTGGCATTGGGGCTGTCAAAGACAAAGAGGGAGTGCAGACCCATATTGGGATTATTTGTTTTAGCTAAAATTTGCCAAAGGGGGAGATTGTTGGTACCTTAAGATTGGCATTAATTTTGTAAAACAAATAATGTAATCACCTCTGTTGTTTTAATATGTTGGATTGAAGAAATTCAACATCTGGACCAACATGTCATGTAAGATGTCACGACATCGGGACTGTGACATCTCACATGTGTATCAAATTGAATCAGTTAATTCTGGTTTGGTTTGTGATTAATTAAGAGATCTGGTGAATATCCTATCTCCTATGTGAAGATCTTGAAGATTCAATCAGAAGATTTGGAAATATATATGGTGAATATATTGTTTCTAAATATGAAGATATGGTAAGATCTTTTAAGAAAATAAAAGATTGAAGACCTTGATTGAACCAGAAGATTTCTGCCAGCTCTGTAACAACAAAGGAAAGATTTGCTGCGATTTCTGAAGGCCCAAATCCAGTTGGGTGATTAGGTTATAAATAGTAGATTGTAACCTAGGTTTTGTAAGCCTCAAAAAATGTAAAAATTAGGGGTATGTGTGAGGTAAACCTCCCAACCTATGGGAAGGTTACCAGGTGTTTCTCAGTGCTTGAAAGCATGAGATTATTTGTAACTCAAAGCCCGTAGGCAAGAGTGATTATGTTCTTGAACAAAGTTGTGAAGCATGTTCAAGTTGTTTAAACATTACATGGTACTTGTAATGATAGGAATGGAAACTTGAGGTTTCTATCTAGGAGTGCCTAGGTATAGAATGCATTGGGTAGGGATTAAGTGAGGAGTTGTAAACGGGGGAGTTTAACTCTGAATTAATACTGCTAATAGTGGATCTTCTTCCTGGCTTGGTATGCCCCCAGAGTAGGTAACATTGTACCGAACTGGGTTAACAATTACTGGTGTTTTTACCTTCTGCACGCTATATTATGTATGTTATAACTCAGTCTGGTTTTAGTCTGTTTATAAAGGGAATAACAGACCTAACACATAGCCTGCAGTCTGATTGCAAAACAGAATGTTATGACATTCATTATTGACTGCTGTTACTGATAGACTGGTTGGTCTGTTACAGTTCATCCTTCTGTAATGTTGGAACATGTGATGTTCAAATCAATGTTGAGACATCATGCTGATAACTGGGCAGGATCAAGAAACAAAAGGGCTATGTTTGACCTCTACTGTGTCTTTGTACTAGATGGACAAAACTGGATGTTCTTCTGTCCATGGTGGCAGATTAGCAGATGTCGTGACATCTGGGACTGTGTGCATATGAGTACTGGATTTTATTTTTATTAACTGTCTTGTTGTATTAGGAACAATGTTGGATCAGATGTCATGACTTCGTGTAGAACATCTGAACTCTGACTATATCAGAATTTCAATAGAACCACTTACGTGGGCTGCAAGCTAAAAAGCCCATTCAAGTGTATGTGGCCCATATCTTATAATATGCCAAAATAACGTAAGTGCGTGGTACCTTACCATATTTCGTATTCTACTTAAGTACACCGTACCTTATGATGTTCTACAATTCACTTAAGGGCACCGTACATTACGGTATTCCTTAGTTACTCTATCTCTCATCAATCCGTCCTTTTGTGTGTGACCCTGTAGGTTTTCGTTGTATTGGCAATTATATTAAATCACGTATTTAACATAATAAACAGTGAGCGGTATCTAGCAACACATCACTGCTACCCAAGACATGAAAATGTCATGTGATCTGACAAATCCTTTTGTGATAATACTTATGTGTACAATTACCCTTTTGCCCTTATGTCTATATTGAACACAAGGCATAGACCGTGTCATCCTTGTCCAGTTCAATATTGGGCCCATAGACATTTATCCTGTTACGCAGGATGGGCAAATTCCATCTAGGTCACTCATGTCCCTTAGCATGCTTCGTGGAGTACCCATCAACTGTCTTTATGGTCATCCAGTTACGGACAATGTTTGATCAGCAATAAGGCACTCGACTCTACATCTAGGGTCCATAGTGGTTTCAGATTGAAGGGTGGTGTACACCATTATCACCATGAGAATAACTTATGACACTTTGCATAACATTCTATATAATATTCTCATAGAGGGTCAATCGAGTATAAATATTACTCTTAATATTCATACCTATGTTTAAGACTTGATAACTCCTTATCCATGATCCATGAGATGTGATCATCAGTCTATATACATAATAGTCTTAATGCTTTAATGTTATCCCACTTCACAATAAAACTCGACTATGGATACTTTAAGAATAATGTCCATATGTTTAATGTGATCTCATGATTAAGTCATACTTGATACATTAAACGGACTATCTATTCTAGGGACTTTATTAGACAAACATAATAAAGAAAAAGCCTTTTATTATTATCAATAAATAATTCTATACAAGTACCAAAAGTATTGGCCTCTAGGGCTTACACCAACAGAAGGAACAAATCTGATGGTGGCTTTATTGAATCGGACGAGATAGTCCTTCAATAACTCTGAAGGACCCCGTCGTATGTTGAAAAGGATGGTGGTGGACATGTTTCAATGACGGTTGGCGGTGAACTGGTGTACGAGCTTCTTCACCAGTTCTTGATAACTAGCGATGAAGCTCGGGGTAGACCTATATAACATTTGTATGTTAATGAATGTGACACGTTCATAAGGATCATTGTGTCCATCAAACTTATCCAAAGAGGTAGGTTTGAATCCTTCAAGGACATACGCTTCCAATATCTTGTCTAAGAGTGTTTATGGATCTAACACCTCCATATCCTCGAGGGGATTGGACTCTTGTGGGTGCTGTCTAATATTCTGGATGTTTTCCTCTAGTTTTTAATTTTGATGGCGTAGTTAATCCATGGCAGCATCCATCTCCGTCGGGCTGTTAGCAACACTGCTACCACTAGTATCCTCCGACATATGGGATGAAGTTCTTATGTTAATCATGGATGAGGATGGCCAAGTATAGGAGTGGAGGGTAGTAGTGGGTATGGTTATTGTGATGAAAAAAGTGTGGTCCGTGTTAGTTTTACTGGGGCTCCATAATGGGCGCCTTTGCTGGTCAAAGGGTGTGCATTGTATCCATATAAGGGTAGGGGATACTCAGATGTCTTAATAAGTTTATAACAATTTAGCATGGTTAGGGTTTTCCCACAATGGTGATAAGCCCTATACGAGGATGTTACAGTGGTTTTAAAGAACCTGCTCACATAAGGTGAGAGGCTCTGTGTATTAGCGTAGTACTTAGGTATTATATGAAAGTTATAATTTTCCCTTTCCCCGTCAAGGGAGAAATATTTATAGGGGAACATGGATCTAGGGTTTAGGAAACCCTTGGATGTAGTAATCGCTCCCCTTTGAATATGGAATGTTGTTGACTGCCTACTTTCCAAGGAGTCGTGGATGACCCTTTCTTATATTCTCATATGACTAAAGTGAGGTTAACAGTACTACCCACGTCCTCTGTCCCAAGGGAGAGTCCTCATGATCCTGCGAAGATGTCTCTTGGGAGACATCAAGCTAGGCGAGGACCCTGGAGTCGCCCATGCTTGGGACTCCCACTAATATAACACTACAAAATCAAATATTATCAAACTCTTAAATTAATTATAACAAATCAAATATAAACTAATTTTAAGCTGAATTAAAATATAATAACAATTGAAATAAAAAAAAAGATAGTAAATTGATCTTATCCAAACCGAAGCATTCCAAAGGTGAGTTAGAAACTGGTGGGATGACTATTTTCGATAACACTTCCTTTGTGAAAGTTTCTTCTTGATTTGGAAGTGTGATGAGGATGGTATCTCTAAAACACTCGGGTAACTGAGGCCTTATATGTAAGTGTATTATTTGGGTTTTTAATGGTCATCTCCCTCAGTTCCAATCATGACCCTTCAAGTCAACAAATGTTAGTATATAACTCATTTTGTCATTTGACAATCCTATTTCGGTTTCCTACTTGGATTATATGCTTTTTAAGGCATGTATATGTCTTCTCTAGAGGTCTTAAAACCTTCTACTTTAGTAACATATATCCCAATATGTATTTTACTTTTTGCCTTTTCTAATTTTGGCGATATTCTAGTCATAAATATCATTATCCCTTTTGCTTAAATAACTAAATTGGGCTCCCCTTCAGTAGAACTAGTTTGGGGACGAGTCATTTAAGACCAATTATGATTTTAGATTGTGAATCATTACATAATAGGTTGTCTTTATTCCTACATTGGTTCATGTAGGAACAATTGTCCCCTAAGGTCGGTTCATTGGAATCAGGTACGAACTTATGGCTATTCTTGTAACCGAGGTGTTTAAAAGTGGCTCTAATGAAGTGTTATCCATCCTTAACTTGTTTTCCCTCTATCCTTTTTGTATTATTATAAATTTTTATTAGAAAATAATGTGACTCTTTGAAATTTGTCTCTTCAATTATCTGATATATGTCAGTCTAAGGCTAATAATACGATGGCCTCTATCTAGGCCTCTTATGATGGATTTCTTGGAAACTATCTTTGTTATGATGACTTTGACAACTTCCTTAGTTACATGTACTTCTTTTATTGGTTGTCTCTCAGTTTTCTACTTATTATACTTATAATTCTTGGGGGGTTTTCCCTTTTGTTTTTCCTTCAATAAGTATAAATATTCCAAGGCACTAAGCTTTTTTTATCTTTTTTGCTACTACTTTTGTTTCATTGTTCTTTATAACTTCCTTGCCACCTTTTGCATCTTCTTTTGACATTCTTCGTAGCCACATTTGAAGTATTCTTTCTTTGTTTTTCCTTGACTATTTCATCATATTTGATTGGTAAGTTTATCTTGCACCCTTATTCTCTGTATTTACTCTTTTTTAATGACAATAGTTATAGGGAGATTGGCGAGTATGTAAGGTCGCTCCCTTCGCATCTCACTTTATTTTCAATATGTTTAGGTGCAATGGTTCAAACTATCAAATACCCCGTTGAGCTTGTTTTATACGAGGAGACGTACACCTCATTCCCCTGGGTAAATGATACATATTTAGAGACGTTTTATGTATACTCTAATTTAAAGGAATTGGAGAACTATGACATCGTCACTGAAGTAAGGCATCATCATAATACTTGGAATATCACCATCCACTCATTTACATATATGATATGTCAATATTTTCCCCACCCATCTTTCTCCATGTTCGATATTATTGTTTTTTTGATAATTGGATTTTTTTTTCTTGCCATTCACTACTTTTGAGTGAGAAGTTATTGGTTGATTGGTTTTGGCACCTTCATAGTTCCACCCAAATTGTTGGGAATTTATTTACACTTTGTAATCCATGTGTCGGTATTTCTACTAGGAAGCTTGTGTCAATGTATTGTCCCATATATTTTTAGTTGGTGTCGTACCTCGAACAATGAGAACACAAATTAAAGAAGTGAAACCACACACTCATGGGAAGGACTAAACAGAGTCGCCATCGAAATTTATTTATTCCTAAAAAAGAAAGGGGAAATATCGATATAATGCAAGAAATGATGACAATGATATTGGTCGTCGCAACCAAATCAAGGTTCGGGAGTCAATTACATAAGGGGAAGGTATTAACACCCCTCAAGACCGTTGTACTCAAAGAGAACCATTAAGTTAGTTGTGCATGTTAGTGTTAGCTTATAAATGTTAGGCTTATAGAGTTATTAAGAGGGAAAAGAAGAAATAGGAACAAAAGAAAAGAGAAAATGTTTTTGGATTGTTTATTAATGTGCCTCACAAGATTTATAAATCTTGCTCCTATGTATCTCCAGGTGCAATAGAGAACTCAAGGCTTACGTAGTTCCGGGTAGAAAATATTTGTTTGTTGGTCGATTTTAGCGAAAGCTATTATGTGTCAATCGATGAAAAGATTGTTGGATACCCAAAACAAGTGGAGAAGGGAACATTCACATCACAACTGAATGGATTTACAAATCAACATTCGTGGGCAACGTCACAAGCTTACTCACAAGTTCAAGTTGATAAAACATTATTTTTGCTTCGTCTCATGACAAAATACTTTTCATTTGAAAAAAGGGTTTGAGGATCAATCGTATAGCGGCGAGAAAAGAGTTTGATTGGTTGAATATGTTTTGAACAATGGCGAGAACTTGGATGGGAGAGATATCCATCTCGAATCCTAGCCTTAGGAGCTTGTGGTATCCACCACGTCCCGTTTCCATCTTATTTACAAAAGTGTTTGATATTTCTTAGATGTCTTGAGATTCGATTAAGAAAAGGTTTGCAAAAATGGAATAACGTTGGATCAAGCATTTGATTAACGATTTCAAAAAGGTTTGATATAATGGTTTGAAAGTCGAAAAGGTTTGAAAGTGAAAAGTTTGAGAAATTGGTAATGGTAGGAATGGATTGAAATGGAAGGTTTGAAATGATCGAATGGTTTGGTCTTCAAGAAAAGTACTCGACTTTGGATTGAGTTTTTTTTGTTATTTTCAGAAAATGATTGATTTTATTCTTGCGTTAGAAACTACCTAAACAAAGTAATAAAAATAAAGCGATACAATTATTACACATCATGGGAATGTGGGTACATTTATCGAATGGGGACATGAAATAATGAAACAATTAAAGCAAAACCAAATCAAACAAGTGAGTGTCCGTGCATAAAAAGAGTCACATTGTAAGAAGGCCCAAGAGTAAGCTAAAATATAGGAGATAGAAAACACACACGTTATAGGCACAACACACGTTCATCTTAATTAAATTGAAAGAAGTAAAACAAAAAGGGAACATGCACGAATCAAAATCAAGATGCAAGGATGTGAATCAATATCACATAACACAAGGACGTGCAAAGCAAACAAAAGTAGAGTTCAAATTTGATTTAAAAACAACGACGTTGGATCGTTGTTTGTTATCATGAATCGAAACAAAATGCTAACGTGAAACGTCTCATTGCAAGATGATATGGAATGGGAATGAAATCAAATGCTCAACAAATGAAAATTCAAAGTGAGGTTTAGTTCATACAATGACAAAGCAAACAATATCAAAACCGTTACTTAGTAAACCTCACAAACGAATTTAAAATAAGTGAAAAAGTCAAGAAATGCATAAAACTCTATAAGTAATATGCTCAAAGTCGATTTGTACGTATCGACAACAAATGGAATGTCGTATGCAAAGGGTCATAACGCGATGAAATACAATTGATATATCGATGAAACTTCGGCGGCATAATGACATAAAATATCGAATCCGCAGATTATAAATCTGATTTTTAAACACCAATGAAAATGAACAAAGCGGCAACAAACCAATATTTACATTATTTACAAGTTTATTTATAGTGATCAAGTCATGAACATTACAACACTTAGATCATAATAGATACAATGCAATCGAACCGAAAAGTTAATCGCAAAGAATATCAACACTAACAAACAATACCAAGTGAAATGAAAATCAAAACACTTGAATGACAAAATGCCCGATATTAATAAGTTAAAATCTAATCAAACTTTCAGATTTGACCAACAAAATAAAACCAAACTTTACCAAACATCAGTGCACCTCATGAGCTTAACATTAAATCAACAACATGATGAGGTTGACATAAAATAAAAATAAAAAACAAAATCATAACATAACATTTTTTTCACATATCAAACAAAACTAATGAAGTAAACCAAACACATGAAGCGTATATCCAAGCATCACTTACTTCATAGAGAGAAATTCAAATTGAGTTGTTACTTAAGCAAAATATACTCACCGCGTTCATTCAACCTACTGAGTCAACAAATTGTCAACACGTACATTGAACCGACTTGTTTACGATATTCCAATCTTATACACAAATCACGACGTCAACTAGCAAACACGAACCGATCGTAACAGCAGTGTATAATCCTTAAGGTTTATCAAAATGACATCACGCCACACCTATAAACCATTTGCAAAACCAAACAGAAGACAAAAAATCCATAACACATTATGGAATTTAGAAAGCTTCAGAACTCAACATGCTCTAATGGTGTAAATCGGTCGTGAGAATTTTCGCAGAGGTTTAAAGTGGATAAAAAAACACAATACTCAATGAGTTTTATTAGGTGATGGCGATTGTGCAATGAGGGGAGTGAAAGAGTGTAACATATTCCGTTTGGGATTTGTGTTGCACGGTTGTAGGGGATAAATCAGGTGTTATGAAGAAATAAAATGGAAGAACGTAGGTGGTCATCGGTGTGTCACATGTAGGTGGCTTAAGGGTGGTTGTAGTCGGCGTGGATGAGAAGAAAAAGAAGAACAGTGGAAATCAAAGGGTGATTTAATGGAGGGTTTGTGTTGGTATGTGGTGGTTGAGTGAATCGAAGGAGGGAGGTGAGTAGAGGAAGGGATGTACAGTGAGTTTTGATGGTGGCAAAGGGACGAGATTCAGTTGACGGAGAGTTGGTTTCGTGGTGGATGATGATTCATCGAAAAAAGAAAAGGTCGAACTTTCTTTTTGCAAATCCTTTCCTGTAGAATAAAGTATTTCCTCATTTCCTCTTAAAATCCGCTCTCTCTCTTTTTCATCAACCACTAGACCCCAATTAGGAAATAAAAGTCCCCCCTCACTCAACAACTATCTATCGCTTTATCCTTTTAAAAAAAATTAAGAGAAAAAAGAACATGAGGCGGATTGGATAATGGATAGGGTTTTTTCCTTATAGCATTACACATAAAATATATACAAGACAAACAGGGTTTTAGAAACTTTAAATAATAACCAAAAGACTCATTTGGATGCTTATGAATTCAAAATAAGTTTAGCCTAATTAAAATCAAATAACTTTTAAATAAGAAAAATACAATCGAAGTGACTACATAGATAATCCTAATTATTTTATGAACATGGTGACAAAAAAAATATTCAAAATAAATAAAAATTAGGTGTAGAAATGCTCGAAAAATTAAAATATATGCACCAAAATGATCAATGTGGAATAAAATTCTAGGAAACATACATGTTTTGATCAAAATTTGAAGTAAAAAATGCCTAATTAAAATGCCCAGGCGGATTAAAGTGTGACAAAAAAAGTAGTCGAAAAAATCAAATGAGCACACCAGGTTAAACTACGCGAAACGTAGATTAATAAAACTGATGTCTACAAGCTCGATTCTGAAATTTTTCGCCCGTTAATTTGACACACATTTGAAAATTGATTCAACCGGCCTGTCTGTAGATCCGAAATTTATTTTAACTGACATTTTAGGAATTATGCGGCATGAAATGCATTCTATGTTATGTAGGTATACAAAAGTTATTATGTATGTATCAATTCAATGATTCAGGGTCAAAATTGAGGTGTGACAATTGCCCCTATTTACGTATCTTCAACCAGAGAGTATGAAGAAGAACACTCTTTATATGATCACAGTGAGAGATAGTTAAATACTAAAAAGATCTGAATTTTGATCTTGAATGCATATGACATGATATGATATGTTATGCATGTATGCATGACTCTTTTTTTCATTTTGGTTTGCTAGGGATATAATATGAGATGAAACCTATCAGGATGTTTATGATGGATGAAGGGAATGAACTTGTGGGGAATAATAGAGACATGCGATAATGGTGGCCCATAGAAAACAAAAACGAGGGAGAAAACTCACTGAGGATAACAATCTTGCTGGAGTAAAGACACTGGGAATTGCAAAGAGAGTTATATCAACAGGTTCATACATGACCTGATGACACTAGAAAATATTCAAAGAGAATTTTGTCAACATGTACTAACATGACTTGACGACACTTGGGAATATTCAAAGTGAGTTTTATCAACATGTTCAGACATGACCTGACAACACTTTAGAATGTATATGACAGTTCTTGAGATTTCTCACAAGAAATTTATCCAATCAAAGATTTTGGAGATTCCTAAACAAGGAATTCATCCAAGAAAAAACAAACAAGAGTCTTCTTACGAGAAGATCATCCGCAGAAAAATTTGGAGGTTTTTAAGAAAGAATTCAACCAAGACAACAATCGGGAGTCTTCTTACGAGAAGATCATCCATATAAAAATAAATTGGAGTTTTCTTACGAGAAAATCATCCAATCTTCTAGGGAATTCCTTTTGACGAAAGAGTCAAACCGAAAACTTTCTAGGAAACAACATGACAAACAAAATACAAATTTTGAATGTGCTAGAAAAGGCTGGACTTTGAAAATTCAAACAAAATTGGTTTTTTGGGGTCAAGGGATAACAATCATCGAGACCTGGGTCAATGCAAAATGAGCGCGAAGAAATCTTCGATTATGCAATTATTTGAATTTTTTTATATGCATGGCATATGAATTATCATGATATGGAAATGTTGAAATTCATGAAATTCCATGAACTGAGGTTTGGAAAGATGCCTTTATTGGTAAATGGAAATGCAAGGTGAAATCACTGGGGAGAGAAATGGCTAACTACTATGACTGCTTGAATGTTCTTCGAGAATAATCTTCTATAGAAGTTCCACCGAGGAAGACTACTACTGAGGCTCCTTGGGTAAGATCAAAACAAACTCACTAGGGAGTCTACTGTAGAGAGTCACTAGGAGATACCTACTGCCAAGGTTTCATTGAGAAGATACTTACTGTCAAGGTCTACTGGGAAATCTTTTGTCAAGATCAACCAGGAAAATCTACTGTCGAGATTTTGCTTGAGGAAATGTAACTTCTATCAAGGTTTGATTGGGAAATCTTATGTCGAGATTAACCAAGGAATCTTCTTCCGAGATTCACTTTGAGAGAGATGCACCTACTGTTTAGGTCTATTGGGAAATCTACTGCCAAGATTTGCCAGGGAATCTATTGTCGATATTCTATAGGGAAACACTTTCTGTCGAGGTCTATTGGGAAATATATTGTCGTGATTAACCAGACAATCTTCTGTTGAGTTTCAATGATAAAAGATACTTGTTACCGAGGTTTAACTAGAAAATCTTATGTCGAGATCAACCAGGGAATCTACTGTCGAGATTCTACTAACAAGCGTAGAGTAGTTGACTACAGTAACAATGGTCTTCATATATGGATGAGAAATGGTTCAAGTTTTGTATATGATTGAATATGCTTTGATGTTCACTTTCATTGATGCATGTAATGTTATGATTACTGCGTGTAGTGCCTCACACTTGTGGGTATACTACACATGTAATGATGCATGAAATGTTACGACTGATCAATCTATGTATGTGTGTGCCAATAAGAATTGGACTTTGAGAGATGCCAAGAAAGATTTGACTTTTCTTGCAGATGCTTGATTTTTAAGGATTCATGCTATAGGAATATGCCAAATGAATGCGATGATATTCCTGGCATGATGCTAGAGTGAAGCAACATGATGCAATGACTTAAAGGCTTACAAAGATATCCATGTGGTGGGTATTAGATGGAAGGTCCCTTTGCAACAAAGCTTCTTTGTCAAGCGACAAAGGTTATCTGATGGGGTGATAGAATAATTTCCCGACACTCATTTCAAACTCAACGGTTACTTATGCATTGTAGGATTTTACTTGAACAACTTGAAAGTCTGGAAAAGACTTGATCTTTTGTAGCCTATCTTTCCCTAGTCTGTTGGGTCTTTGAAGACGTTCTTCTCACGAGGAGTTTGGAAACATCTAGCCCTAATATGACCTTGAGATGGCCTACCCCAATGTTTGAAAATTGTAGTGGTTTTCCTGTGCTTAACCAAATCTTGGAGCGAGAGACTTCTGATCGACCGACCTTTGGAGAGTCGGACTCATTGAGCTCTTTAGGTGGTTTGCCTTTGTCTGGACTTCTTTCACATGATCAAGTTCCTCAAATGACTGCACATTATTGGGATTCCTTTGATTCTAAGTGCTATCTTGCAAATAAAATTGTTCATTCATAAATGGTAATTTTAATGCAATGCAAATGCAATTTTTGAAATCAATCATTATTGAAATGATGATGATATACAGTGAATGGGTCACTGATCAGGACACAATGTTGATCTAGCCATTCATAGGGTGGAAGATGATGTAATGAATACAAATTATTAGTAAAGATCCTTTAGGAGTCAGGTAAACATAACCTTGTTGTAGTATACTTTCAAAACAACCATGCCTCAATTTGGTCTTTTAAGAGTTATAACGTGTTCTGGTTCACGATTTTTGAACAAAAGGATATAAGGCTCAAACGTTAATTTTAACCCACCCCTTCTTCCTGATGACCTCTAGTCATACGTTCAAACAAATCGACATACACATTTAATCTCCAGAAGGGTTTCAAGGTGTGATGGTAAAGATCAGGATTCAAGATGAGATTTTCTTGAAATGGAAGTCACCTTATTTTGTTTTTTGTTGAAGGTTTTGATTACCTCTTTTTTTATCCCTAATTTTTCCTGGACCACTTCTTTGAAACTTTCGATCCACCGGGATACCCTGACTTTTGCCTAAGTCGTCTTTTGTGGTATTCGACTTAGCGAAATTTTTCTTTCTTTTATCTTTTTGTTAAAGGTTATGACTGTCATGTTATTGGTGGATGAGGGTCAACCAACACAAAATTTAGCCTTTATCAACTTCTTCGACACTTTAAGATGTGTGCGAAGAGTAGCATGTGGTTGAACCTCTTTGGAGTGTGTGTAGAGATGGACATATTCTCTTTGAAGGTCGAATGCACGACCAAACTACCTGAATACAACTACCATGCCCTTGGTTAAGATTAAGGGTTTTAATTCTGAAATAAACACCAACTTCTAGGCTCAAAGTGCTTGACTGGGGATTAACTCCTTATCTCTTCGGTGTTTGGGGAATTTGAAACAACGCCTTACATCATCAACAAAGTTCTCTTTGAAAGCACACCGTAACAATTAGACTAAGATCAAGCATTTGCTTATAGAAAATAATGGTTACCTCATCATCATCTTCATAAATAGTTATAAGATAAAGGTTTATCTCTTTGACTAATTCTTCAAATGAGTCTTGATTTTCCTTTGTGATCCCCTTCTCGTTTTCTATCTCATTTTGGTATTTGCATTGATTCTTCTTCTTTCAA